>NC_068981.1:19070188-19080781 GCF_001194135.2 Octopus bimaculoides
CACACACACACATTCAAACACACACACACACACACACAATTTCTTTATCTCTCTACAATTTTCAGGAAAGAAGCATAACGATCGAAATTGCAAGAAACTTTAATTTCCAGGAACAGAAATTTATTTCAAATAAATGTTTTAAGTACTTCCATAATCTTTTGCTGATAAAATAGATCATTTGTTCATCATACATACATACATACACACATACATACATACATACATACATACATACATAGCGGTAATCTGTGTTTAAAGGAATTAATTGGATTAAAATAGCTTTAATTGACCTCTGTCTGATATGTATGTATGCATGCGTGTATGTAGGGATATACATATGTATGCACACACGCACTCACACATACACACATATTCATACATACATATGAATATATGTGTGTGCTCGAGATGTATGTATGTATGTATTTACTTTCTTATTTCCTAGCATGTTTAAACCTCTTCTTCCAGGACCATTGTGAAACCAATAGCATCATCACAGCAGAATAAGTAGTTGGGAAGAAGGAAGTTTGGGGATGTGCCGAGCAATTGTTAATCGACAAAACTGTGATGTCAGAGGTGTGAGAGTATAGGAGGAACCTAGTTTCAATGTGGCTAGACTACAAGAAAGCCTTTGACTTCATTTTCCACTCATGGATGCCAGAAGTCCTTCAGCTTGCTAAAGTTCCAGTGAGAATAGTCAACACCATAGCTGACTGGCTTCATCGTGGACCACTATCTTGAAATTAAACACAAAGAGTGACTGTATTATCACCGATAGAATGCAGTATTCCAAATGCATATTCGAAGGGGACAGTCTCTCTGTGCTGTTGTTTATACTTTCTGTAAACCCCTTGTCATTCATGTTAAGGAAGTCTGAAGGATATCTCACCGGGGTCACAAGAAGTACTCGGTTTCACGGAAAAAGGGCGAAAGAAACCCGCGCGGTTACTCCAAATCCACTCAATTAGTGGCACAGTGAAGATTTGTAAGATATTCCAAAGATTCTCCATGTGAGATTCTAACACTTGGATGTGTGCATCGACAGTTCAACCAACACATCAACTCAACCACATATTCACAAACACCGGGAGCTCTCTTAACTCAAAATGTCTTATTGCTTTGTTAGCAACCGGTTTGAACGCTTTCAAGAACTTAAATCAAATGCAAAGAAAACTCACACATACATATAAAAGAAATCAACCAACTTTCATATTACAAATACAATCTGCAAGTGGAACAGTAAAAACATGCAAGACTTTTCACAAGTTTAAAATGTAACATTGTTTTTGTTATCTGCATTCCGACGACGGAGCTTTGTATCTTTGTTAGAAACTAGCTCTTTCCTCAGAAGAAGAATTAAAATTATCAAAACAAAATATAGCATACATACACACATATTATGTCTGTGTGTGCGTGTATAATACATAGATATATACACACACACACACACACACATTCAATATGTGTACGATTATGCATACAGTGGATATGTATATTTGATTGTACTGTCATTATATATTAATATATATATATACATATATGAATTTACTCCAGATGTGTCTATTTTATATACATACATACGTATGAATATGCCACTTTATGATAAGTGAACAGAATACTTTTAACTACGTTACATCTCTTTTGCTATTGTACTATTAATTGGTTATGTACCAATTATCATTTGTACAGCTGAACATCTTCCTAAGACTAACCATTCAACCATGAACTCGGAATTGGAAGCTGAAGGCTGTTAATGAATTAACCAAACATGTGCTGGAAGTGATATGTGTCATATTGAAAAAATGGCTGTAGTAAGGGTTGAACTTCAGATTATTATGTTAAGGAACCCATCTCCTTAATCTCAAAACTTGTTTTGTCTCATTCACTGATAAAGCTGCAGCGTAGAAAATATAAATATAAAGGATGGTGTTGATCAATTTCTTCTCAGATATACACGCATGCACGCACCCACGCACACACGCACGTACGCACTCACGCACGCACTTACACACACACACACATGGACACACACGCACACACACGCACACACACGAATAGTAGATGCGGTTACTTCTAAAGAAAGAGGAGCCGGTATATGTGCAAAGCTTATATTTTATTGAGGGAATTGAAGGTATACCTTTTCACATTGATTGATCTGTTTCATCTTAATACAGAATATATTATTTTAGCGAGAAAACTTCTACGCTGCTATTCCACAAGCTAAAATAGCAACCAAATGTTCCTCAACTCACAGGGGAAGGAAGCATTAGATAATATAGTCCTAAGTACATTTCGTCTGAAAGAAACAGGATCAAAATGGTCGTGGCTGGAATGCATCTGATCATAGACTTGTGGGATCACACTTAACTCTGGATTAAACAGTGTCGACTAGAAGACTTTGATGTTCTGGTTGAAACTATGATCACTTTTTATGTCGCAGACATTGAGGTTGTTAAACTTTCTTCCTCCTTGATGACTAGAACCATTGTCACTATTATTATACCCCAACGTTGTGAGCTGGCTGAATCGTTCACACGCCAAGCAAAGTGCTTAGCGGCATTTCCTTCATCTTTACGTTCTGTGTTCAAATTCTGCTGGTGTCGACTTTGCCTTTCATTTTTTCGGGGTCGATGACATAAATACCAGTTACGCACTGGGGTCGATGTTACCAACTTACCTCCTACTCTAAAATTTCGGACCTTGTGCCTTTAGTAGAGAGGATTACTATCATACGTTATGTTTGTGTATTTGGTACACTGGAATTACAAGCAAACTGAGGCCCTGGCAGAAACATTTGGATAAGAAATCGACAAAAGAAATTGACAGGAATTGCATGGAAGACCATTTTAGTGAAGGTAGTTCATAAAATGTTTAATTAATAAACTCCGAATTATGACATGCTGATGATTTCTAAAAAGAATAAAATAATGCTTTACAGGATTACCACTGACTAGAAGAAATTTTAAGAACTTCGTAAGAAGCAACAATCAATAGGTAAATAGACAAATAAATATTGAAATTCTCTGCATGTTTTAGCTAATTTTTGATTTCACGTTCAAAGTTCTAATCCCACCACTAAATATTATGAAGAAAGGATTACGTCTCCTGTAGGTCGCTAGGTCATTGCTTATAAAGAATTGGGATCTCACAAGCGTGTACCTATTTTGCCATTACATATGCAGAAAGCATTCTAATACATAATATTGATACCCTTGAACTGATACTAAAACACAATACATTTTAGGGAAGAGATACAATTGATTTAATTCATACAAATACATAATTGGTACTTATTTGTTTGTAGAAAATACATCACACGGGTGATATTTATATGTGTAATACTGTAAGGATTGGAGATATTCATTTCAATACATCAAATGATGATAGTTTGTCCCTGTATTGCCAATGCTGTTGCTTCTGTTATTCCACTGAGCTTGGATTTGTTCATCCAGTTTAGCTTTGTTGTTTTGCTTTTAATTTATATGTAGGAAATCCCACGCACGGAGGTATTCTCCATGTAAAGGCAGCCTTTATGGTTGTTCACCAGAGTTGATTTATGTGTCATCATTATGTCCGTTTTTCGTTGTTTTTTTTATATAAACAACTTTACTTGTTTGAAATCTAATCCAATTTCTGGTGAGAATTTTGTTGCTACGGTGATTATCGATTTTCTCCGTTTTGTATAATCACAATGAAGAAAGGCACGTAGCAGGCATTCTTGCGAGTTGAAAAGACAGTGGGCAACATTAATAACTTCGTCTTAACACTACTTGATCCTCAATAGTCCCATATCCCGTTTTGGGATATTCAGTCGACGAGTGTCAGACACTGTAAAATACGTGATGTTTTTTTTTATTTCTTGTATTAAGGTCTATTGTATATAAGACTTTTAATTTCCAGTCCTATACTAAATAGACATGTTATGGCTCACACTACGGATGTGCTAATGATACAAACCTTTTGTCATTGAAACGAATATGATTTTTTTTTTGAGCTATCACAAAATATTCATTTTTTTCATTCTCGTTCACACGATTTTTACATACATAGCTTATTTCATCTATGACCAAGTATTCATAGGAAGCAGAGCTATTCAGCCGCTGTATTAAATTCCATTTACAGCCACTTGTCACATGCGAGTCAGTGTGTCTTAGTAGCATGTACCATTTTTTTGCTAATAATTTTAGTTATCTATATAGTTACGAGCAGACACGAACACACTATCTGCGTCCTCACAGTTGACTCAGCGGAACATTTGGGATATGATAACTGGAGGGACAAATGTTTGCACCAGCAATCGGCTGGTGCGCATTACATGAACCCATGACTAATGGTGACTTTTGTGTGGCTGTACGATATATTGGTCAAACCAGAACAGTGCTCAGTAAAATGTACCAAAACAAAGAACATGCAGTTGAAAATACAGAGTAGAAAGCCTAGTTGTTATATTTATTGGAGTAATACACACATCAGGACTGAATGCGCTGAACTGGGAAATGTAAGTAAAACTAAGGAAAACTAAAATAATGAAGGGAATAAAAGTTAAATAAGCACCAGTCTCCAAACTACTGTCATCCAAAATTCTGCAGATAGTGAAAACAAATATCTTTAGACCCAGCATCACAAGTAGTTGAACAAATATCTCATCACCTAACTTTTCCAACCTATCGCGCCACACATTTGTCATGCGACAACGAAGAAATAATTACAGAAAAAAAAAAACAAATGGAAGAAAGAAAATCACAGTGAAAAAAAGCACAACTCTAAGCAACGAAAATAGGTGAAGAGGAACACTTTATTCTAAACGACAATGAAATCTCTCCTCAAGAAAATAACAAAGGTAATGAGGAGAACGAAGATGAAGTATGATTCACTATTCTTTGATAATCAAACAAACGGTTCATAAACAAAATCATGATCTCTGGTGCCAAACAGTTTCTGAAGAACTTGTAATGACACATAAATAAGTTCAAAATATAAACCACATGAGAATGAAACATTACTTGTAAAATTAAAATGAAGACATTGTATCGAACATAAAGAAAAACAGAATTTGCTCAAAATGCTAATGTGTTTCAAGATCAAATATCTCAAAAAAACGTTTAATGGTGCATTCGATTGCACTCAAACACAGTGTGTGAAATGGTTAACTGAACAGGGTCGTGGAGTGCCCAACTAAACATAACCACTAATCTTTCGCGTGTCATTTTCTTTAAATTAAATCTTGTTTCCATAATTGTGTTTGATCGTATTTCTTTTAATTATATCCGTGAAATATGTTTGCGTATATGGAAGTGTATGCATGTGTGCGTGTGTGTGCGTGTGTGAGCGTGCTTGTGTGTGTATGGTAACCTTTCTTTGTAAATTCCAGTGAAAATTTCTTACTTTTTTGCATTTTTTGAGCCCTTGTTGCTAGTAATGAATAGATGATTATTATTTGATGAAGACTCCCGGATTATTTTGCTGGGTCTGATGGAAAGTGCCAGCTGTCCACAGCCAGAAGACTAAGGGGTCACTTGTTTACTTGTCATGCCTCAAGAACCCTGCGTGTTCTACGTTCACACTTGCACCAATCTTTTTGAGCCATGTTGGTACTTGAGTTTCCAAGTGCACCAAATTATTATTATCATTGTTGTTGTTGTTATTTACTTTAAATCTGCATGTGTGTCACGATCACTTGCCGAAACATACCCAGCATCCTAGGGCAAATGAAGGATAAGAGATGTTACAGCATGACTGAAAGCTAATGAAGGGGAAGTGGCAGGGGCAGCAGCGAAATATCTTCATGTAAGACAACACAGACATTTAAATTGACAGGGTTTTTCTAAGGATGTGGGTAGTACTTTTCAGCACAATCTTTTCGATTTCTTTGAGACATGGTTCTCCTGGGATATTATCTAAATATTATTGATATCTCTTTCTTTATCATACCTAAAACAACCAAAATAACAGGAACAGTTCTTGCTTTAAGATGCCACATCTTTTGTATTTCAATTTCCAGGTGCTTATATTTACTTAATTTGTCAAATTCCTTTACAAATCTATCTTTATCAGTGGAAACATTTACATCTATTAGTCTACGAGTACTTTCTTCCCTGTCTTTATTGACTATGTCTGCTCGATTATCCTGGATCGTTCTGTCGGTGTTGGCCGGAAAATCCCAGAGGATAGTGACATTTTTACCTTCACCGACTGGCTCAGGATGATGTTCATACGAGTAAGCAGGCATACTGATTTTGTAGTGTTTACATATTTTCCAACGTAGATACTGTACTACCCTATCGTGAAAGTTTTTGTATTCGTTTGGTGTCAGCACAGGACACCCCGAGACGAAATGGTCTATTGTTTCGTCAGTCAAATGTGTCGCAGAATCTGCATTTAGGGTCAGAACCGTTTTGAAGAACGTTAGCCTGGTAAGTTTTGGTAAGAAAACTTTGATCTTGTGACGCTAATATGAAACCTTCAGTCTCTGTTTTCAGTCCTCGATTTCTCAGTCACTGATAGGTTGTTGTTTGGCCTACCTCAGCATTTTGACTTCGAAGTATATACTGTTCATGTAGAGGCTTCTTGCTCCACTGTTCCTCAATTTGTTTCTGCCTGTTCTTTTTTGCAGTCTGCTTGATCCGTTTTGCCTTGTTTTGTGGCAGTGGTTTCAGGTTCTTCATCTAATTCAGGGTTAATACCAAGTTACCTTGCAAATTTGCAAGCTTCCTTGACAATAGAATGTGACTTTTACTGCTTTCGTGTTTGCACACAAGCCGCAGCATCCAGTCCTCTGTACTAGATAAGTACCTGTTCATTGGTATTGTAGAGGTCTTCTAGCACAATTCTACCAGCATTATTCCTCTTCCTCCTTTACTTCTAGGTAGGTACAGATGATCAACGTCTGCTTTTGGGTGGTGCATGTTCTTAGATGTTAGTATTTTTCATGTTCTTAGCTGTTAGTGGTTTTCTTGTCTTCCCGTCCAGTCCTTTCATGAACTTAGTACAATTTACTAATATAATCTGGAAGGATGGTGCAATACCTAAGGACTGGAAGGATGCAATTATTCTTTCTCTTTATAACGGGAAGAGAGCCAGAGCAGAGTATGGCAACTACAGAGGTATTGATCTACTATCAGCTGCTAGCCAGGTTCTGGCAAGTATTCTTCTTACCCACATGAATAGGTGTCTTGTAAATGATATCCTATCTGAATCTCAATGCGGTTTCCGATCTGGAAGAGGAACGCTGGATATGATTTTCACATCAAGACAGATATAGAAGAAGTGCTATGAGCAGAATATGGAACTTGTCCGGGTATTCATTTATTTAACTTTGATACTGTGGATACGGCCTCCCTATGGAATATGCTTGGCAAAGTTAGATATCCGGATCACTTTGTATCAATAATCAAACCATTTCTTGATAGGATGGAGGCTTGAGCCAATGATGGTACTGGCATGTCGGGACCCATTCCTGTAGAGAATGGTGTCAAGCAGGTGTCATCCTTGCCCCAACACTCTTTTCTCTGTACTTTTGCTGCTACTCTTATTCATGTTTTTGCTGTGGACAGCTCTCCTGGGATATATGTTAGCTATCGATCTTCTGTGTCGATTTGCTTCCAATTCAAAAATTTTCCAGTCTCTTATGCGTGACCTCCTTTATGCAGATGATTGTGACTTAGTCACTCATACAGCGGATGATATGCAAATACTTGTGAATCATATTTCTGCTTCTTTTAAAGTATTTGGACTCAGCATTATCCTGGACAAGACTGTATCAGGAAACCCGTATGTGGAACCTGCTATCTTGGCTGAAGGAACACTTCTGAAAGTGATAGACAAGTTTGTCTACCTGGGAAGCACACTCAGCCGTTCTTTCTCCCTGGATGATGCAATATATTTCAGGCTGCAGAGAGCTACTGATTTCTTCAGGTCTCTTGAATCTCGTATCTGGTCTTAACATGGTATCACAAGTGAGCAAAAATTGCTGTGTACCGTGAATATGTATTGACATCGATCTTTTACTCAAGTGAGACATGGACCCTTTACAAACGTCATGTAAAGGTACCAGAACGCTTCCATCAGAAATGTCTGAGACACATTCTGAATGTTGGCTGGACCTTAAAACTCCTGATAAACAGATCTTGAGGAAAGCCAATATCCTGAGTATTGAGGCGATGATGAACAAACACCGGTTACGTTGGACTGGACACTTTATTAGAATGAATGATAGCAGAATCCCTACATAGATACTATATGGGAAACTTGTTAGGGAAAAGCAACCCCGGCAAAAGCCAAGACCGTGATTTAAGGACTGTTTAAAGTACACATTAAAGGCCTGTGAAATGCGGGAGGCTGACTAGGAGAGCAATGCTTGTCATCACTAGGGAAGAAGGGAGTCGATAGCTTTGAAAGAGCACGTATTCTTCATGAAGAATTTAAGCGTGCTGCTCGAAAACGCACTACTAGTGTAATGAATGGGGAAAGCCTGGTCTGCAATGTTTGCAGTCGTGTATATTTGTTCGTTAGCCACCATCGGAGCCGCGAGTGTAAAGTATAAGGTGGTCATGAGCGCATTGCATTTGTAGTAGTAGTAGTAGTAGTAGTAGTAGTAGTAGTAGTAGTAGTAGTAGTAGGAAGAAGAAGAAGAAGAAGAAGAAGAAGAAGAAGAAGAAGAAGAACAACAACAACAACAACAACAACAACAACATCACACATAGCAATTCTGACACGACTACAAGAGCCGTATGACAACAAACTTTCTGTCAATGGTAAATAGATAGAGAGAATTTTTTGATCCCCTTGCGATTACAAGTAAAGAAATTTAGACGGAAGTATTTTGTACAAACCAACAGAATTCCTTTGCTCCGGGAGATAATTCATGAAAGGTAAAGAGAAAACTTAGGTGCTTTTCTCTGCGGAAAGATGGAAGCAATCAAGTAACATAAGCACTCCAAGACATACAGGAGAAATTTTCTAAACTGAAAAGATAAAAGCTATGGTACTATTTGCGATACTGTTAAAACTGAAAACGCAGTTAAAACTCAAGCTGAAATTATGAAACCTTCCTACATATACATATTTGTGCTTTAATACATGGGTCAGAGAAACAAAGGATTTACAAAATATATGACACTGGACACGAGGTGGGCTCAAGGTTTGTACTGACTTTTTGTGGCAGTAATGTAAAGGTGGTCAAAGCAAGCCATAAATACACGTAGTGGAAGATGCCAAGATAAAGGGTTTGCGTTTCGTGACACACTGTAAGCGCATAGGTGTAATATTTTTCAGAGCAGATGACTGAGTGCATCAAGAACTGGGGAAACTAAGTAAAAATAAGGAAAGCTAAAACAATGAAGAATAATATCAGTAACAAGTAGAACAACACACTATCGTTTCCAGATCACTGCCAGCAAAAATCTAGTGACAGGAAAGAAAATATCTTTAGGCCCAGTATCACAAATAGATGAAAATGCATCGCATCTTCTAACAGTACCATCATGTAGTGTCACATTTTCGTCATGCGATGCAAGAGAAATAATAACAAAGGAAAATACGAAGGAAAAAAAACCATAAAAAATACATAACATAAAACAACGGAAACAAGTCAGGAAAAACATTTTCTTTTAAATGACTATGAAATCCAACCTCAGGAAAACAACAAAGAAACAGCAGACGACTATGATGAAACAACATTAAACGTGCTTCGAAAATCAAACAAATGGTTAATAGACAAAATTACGCATCTGTGTTGCCGCTGACTTTTAGAAGTTGTAATAACACATAAACAGTTGGGTTGAAAATACAAACAAGATGAGAAAGATACATTACTTGTAAAATTAATATGAAGACATTATATTGAACATGCCCAGGTTGTTAATGTGTTTCATCATCAAATACTTCTAAAAGTGCTTAATGGTGCATTCAGTTGCACCCAAACACAGTTTGAAACTGTTTAAGTGAACGGGGTCGTGGAGTGCCCAGATCAACTTAACCATGTTTTATTCTTTTAAAATAATATTATGTTTTAATAATTGTTTTACTATATACATATGATTATTTCTGTGCAAATACATCTACGTGTATGCATATTTGTGTGTGTGTGTGTGTGTGTGTGTGTGTGTGTGTGTGTGTGTGTGTGTGTGTGTGTCGGTGCAGGCGTGGCTGTGTGGTAAGGAGCTGGCTTCCCAAATACATAGTTCCGCGTTCAGTCCCACTGCGTGGCACTTTGGGCAGGTGTCTTCTACTATAGCCTCGGGTCGACAAAAGCCCAGTGGGTGGATTGGGTAGATGGAAACTCGAAGAAGCCCGTTGTGTATATGTGTGTGTGTGTGTGTGTGTCTCTGCGTGCGCGTACGCGCGCGTGTGGCTGTCTGTGTGTAAGTGTCTTTGAAACACATTTGAAACTTAAGGACACAGGAAATGTGTCAAGGCCGACAGGAAACGGTCCAGCTTCCTAGGGCTAAATAGCAGTAGTATGATTCCTTTATTGGGACTGTCACATTAAGTTGACAGTATACAACTGCTTTATCGTAACACTACTGCTTAAGTCTCTCTGTGAGATTTATAATTAGACCATTTCTAATTTATATATATATATATACATATATA
>NC_068981.1:19080890-19081916 GCF_001194135.2 Octopus bimaculoides
TATATATATATATATATATACATATATATACATACACACGCACACACATATATATATATATACATATATACATACATGCATACATATATATGTGTGTGTGTGTGTGTGAGTATGTGTCTGTGTATGCATGTGAGTGAGTGTCTATCCATTTAAAAAAATTTATTTGTATTGCGTCTTTTGCAGTCTCCATATTTTTGAACATTTTTGTTTTTGTTTTTGTTCTTTTTTTTCCCGAAGCACATTATTTTCCCTTCGTAACCCCAAATGACAGTTTCGTATTACTGTATCTCTTCAAGCCCTTGCAAATGATCATAGAAATACGTCCATTGATACTGACCTCAATATCTCGGGCCCTTGTGTCCAATAAAAAGAAATCATTTTGTATAGATGTTGTCGTTCTTGTTGTTGTTCTAATCGCATAGTTGATGGATAACGTCCTCATGGTAACTATTATCGTGATAATGTTAATGAAATAGAGGACTAAGATACTGATGAAGGAAAGGAAGAACGTCACGACGACGACGACGACGTCAAATAGGACGAAGGCGACAGCAATGACATCGACGACGACGACGACGATGATTGTGCTGTAGTGGTGATGGTGGTGGAGTTGTTGATGATGATAATGCTGATAATGATGGTAATGATGATGATGAGCGTTATATTACATACATCATAATTCTGAAATAAGTTCGAGGTTTCTCGATTGGAGTGACATTTCTATAGACACCCACGGATGACTCAAGCTGTCTATATTGTAAGTGCCACGGTTCGAGAATAGACATTATTATAGGCCAACAGATTAATCATTACATAGCAACAACAACAACTGCCATCGTTACACTATGTGTGTTGCTTGTGAGAGTGGGTGTCTTTCTGACGATATTTTAGGGAAACAATTTCTATACAGATGATTCATCGCAAGTCTCAGCGATTTAGCGTTGGCATTTCGCTGATTAATTAAAAACTGCAATATTTTTATGCATAGCATTACATGCACACGTGCACGCACACACACACACACAC
>NC_068981.1:19083149-19086423 GCF_001194135.2 Octopus bimaculoides
CTATCTATCTATCTATCTATCTGTGCGTGTGTGTCTATAAAGAGAGATTTATTTATGAAACGTGTGTATATAGTATATGATACATGTTAGCCGCTGCTGTCTATCGTAGCTTTTCGGATACGCCATTTGTTACTCCGATAGCTACACTTACCTAGCTATGCCGACGACACAAAATAGTATAAGCAGTCAAGGAAACTTTAGATGCTAATCCATTTCAGAAAGACCAAGATGCCATATAGTTTAATACCGGAAAATTCTAAGCCCTCCTCTATCAGCCACCTTGTGATAACATACCGCAACAAAGATAACTTTGGACCAAAAGGAGCGGCAATCTTAGTGTCAATCACAGTGTATGACCTGGAGTATATGAACAACAACGCTGTTGATAGGAACACTCGTTGTCGAAATCGACAGCATGACAGTGTATGCATACATACAAGCTTACATACATACATGTATGTATGTATGTATGTATGTATGTATATATGTATGTATGTATGTATGTATGTATGTACACATATATGTATGTATGTATGTATGTATGTACACATGTATGTATACATACACACACACACCATTGGTTTACCGTTAAGTTAAAAGTTTTTAGGAGGTTAGATTTGAAAGTTGCATTCCCTCGCGATCGGTAAATATGTGCTTATTTTTGGTAGTTTTGACTTATGGAGTCCCTCTAAGCGTGAGGCATTATTGTACAGAAATGCCCTTATATAAATTAAATTACACACACACACACACACACACACACACACAGATAGATAGATAGATAGATAGATAGATAGATAGATAGATAGATAGATAGATAGATAGATAGATAGATAGGCGCAGGAGTGGCTGTGTGGTAAGTAGCTTGCCTACCAACTACATGGTTCCGGATTCATTTCCACTGCGTGGCACCTTGGGCAAGTTCTTCTACTATAGCCTCGGGCCGACCGAAGCCTGTAAGTGGATTTGGTAGACGAAAACTGAAAGAAGCCTGTCGTATATATGTATATATTATATATACATGTATGTGCGTATATATGTTTGTGTGTCTGTATTTGCCCCCCACCCACAACATCGCTTGACAACCGATGGTGGTGTGTTTACGTCCCCATAACTTAGCGGTTCGGCAAAAAAGACCGATAAAGTACTAGACTTACAAAGACTAAGTCCTGGGGTCGATTTGCTCGACTAAAGGCGGTGCTCCAGCATGGCCGCAGTCAAATGACTGAAACAAGTAAATGAGTAAAAGAGTAAAGGGATAGATAGATAGATAGATAGATAGATAGATAGATAGATAGATAGATAGATAGATCGATCGATCGATCGATAGATAGATAGATAGATAGTTAGATAAATAGATAGATAGATAGATAGATATGGATGTATGTATGTAACCGAAACATTGCAACGTATTTAGACACCGCAATGTTTTGTTTCAATGTTGTACTATACTACAGAACAGATAAATGGATTTTTAACCAACACTGTACGTATTGACATGAATATTTCGTAGACAGAAAAGAAGGAACGTCTGGACTAGTTTCTATCTTTTGTTGGGATTCATCAGCGTCTGAATAATCTTGTTACCTACCTATAGAGACATTCTTCTTGAGAGCCACGCTTTTTAAGAGGTTTAATACATTAGAACGATTGCTTTATAATTGCACTGTCGGCAGCTAGGCTGATTAATACATTGGTAGCACGTTTGCAGAGTTTTGTTTGAATACTTATACTGCACTGTAGTATTTTATATCTAGCAAATGCCGTTATGTAAACCATTTGTATCCGACCTCATTTTTGGTACAATATGTACAATGTATTCTTGACCAAAACTAACAGGGATACGTCGGACTAGTTTCTTTCCTGTGTTAAGTTCTCATCAGTGACTGAGTAATCTCTAATCAGGTTATAAGCGGCCTCTTTCTCCTTTTCTGTTTGAAACACAGTTCTTCTCTCTGTTCTACATTTCCTCTTCTCCCTCTTTCTCTCATAATTTTCGTTTCCCTCTTGTTTTTTATTCTCTCTTCCCTTCTTTTACGCATGCACACACATATACACGTACACGCACACACACATACACACACACAGACACACGCGCGCAGTCTTTTCTCTCCCACTCTGTGTCTCTTCAGTAGTGTATTAGGCATATACACACACGTATGTAAGACAGTAATTCTTGAAAATGAAGGCGGCGTGCTGGCAGAAACGTTCGACTTTGCCTTTCATCTTTCGGGGTCGATAAATTAAGTACCAGTTATCCACTGGAGTCGATGTAATCGACTTAATCCCTTTGTCTGTCCTTGTTAGTCCTCTCTATGTTTAGCCCCCTTGTGGGTAATAAAGAAATAAGAAACGTTCGCACGCCGGGCAAAATGCATAGCAGCATTTCGTCTGTCTATACGTTCTGAGTTCAAATTCGACCGAGATCGACTTTGCCTTTCATCCTTTCGGGGTCGTTAAATTAATAAACAGTTGCGTACTGGGGTCGATCTAATCGACTGGCGTCCTCCGCCAAAATTTCGGGCCTTGTGCTTAGAGTAGAAAAGAATAATTCTTGGAAATAAGATGATGTCATACTACATTCGCTGTCCAATACAGCTATTATTTCATTCCGATGGCATCTGAAAATCAAAAGTGAAAAGATGGAGCATGTAGGTATAGTAAGAAAACGAGCCAGTGAAAATTGAGAAAAATAAGAGAGGTCAGGACGAAAAATAACTGAAGAGATTGTAATGATGTGAAAAAAATGATAATTTCGAATCTATAAAAAGGTGGTCAGCGATTTAAAGAGAAAATTTTCCAGATGAAGGATAGGCAAAACTGTATAGACTGTGACAAATAGTGAAGAGGCGAGGATGATAGGAGGTTGAAATAATATCAATAATGGAAAAGTAAACAAGCAACACAAACTGTAAGTATTGAATGTATGGCACAGATTGTGGGCACAACCATGTGTGTGTGTGTGTGTGTGTGTGTGTGTGTGTGTACCTGTAAATATTTATATATTACAGTCACACACACACACACACACACACACACACACACACACACACACACACACACACACACACACACACACACACACACACACACACACATATGTATATGAGACGGTGTTAGAAGATTGTGTTGGTAACAAAGGGTTAGCCAAAATCAATAAAAAAGTACTCAACACAGGATAAAATGTAAAGTTATGATATACATTTAATGGAAAATTGTCTGACACAAATTATTTTCATTCAAATAGTTTGATGATTTTTTTAAAGGGGGAAAA
>NC_068981.1:19086433-19087977 GCF_001194135.2 Octopus bimaculoides
ATATATATATATATATATATATATATATATATATATATATATATATACATACGTAGATAGATAGAGACATAAGCTTACACATATAGCTATATTTATACATAAACAAATACGTTTATATTTAAATTCAGATAGACTCATATATACATACATACACACACACACACACACACATATATGTATGTATATATATATATATATATATATATATTCAGTAGCAGGATTATCCTTCAATCAGATTAAAAATTGTCCTTCCTTACATTAAGACAGTATGTTTTGATCAGGAGAAAAACTTGGCTGATAGTTCTAGCGGACATAGTAACCACAAAGGTGCTTCTTCGTACGTTCATCTGTGTAAGCATTACATGTCAAAAGTCACACACAAAAAATATTCTTTTCTACTCTAAGCACAAGGCCCGAAATTTATGGGGAAGGGACCAGTCGATTAGATCGACCTCCGTACGCAACTGGTACTTAATTTATCGACCCCGAAATGATGAATGACAAAGTCGACCTCGGCGGAATTTGAGCTCAGAACATAAACTCAGACAAAATGCCACTACGCATTTCACGCAGCGTGCGAACATTTCTTATTTCTTTATTGCCCACGAGGGGCTAAACATAGAGGGGACAAACAAAGACAGACAAACGGATTAACTCGATTATATCGACTCTAGTGTGTAACTGGTACTTATTTAATCGACCTCGAAAGGATGAAAGGCAAAGTCGACCTCGGCGGAATTTGAACTCAGAACGTAACGGCAGACGAAATACCGCAAAGCATTGTCTCTGCCAGCTCACCGCCTTTCACACATAAAAAATATTGCTGCAACAATAGCTCACATGTTGCATTCTCTTCATTGCATAACTGTTGAAGACTGAACTTTAACTTTTGAAATGAAAGTGTCTTCCCTAATCCTCCTTTGGTGCATATCTAATTTTATGGACACTTTTAGCATTATTTTTATTCTGTTTTTCAGTCTGGAGATGAGTTTTCATTGTAAATTTTTGAAATAAATTTTGTGCACAACTTAGTGCAATATGAAAAATAAAATCAATAAGCTGTAAATGCTTCATGAAATATAAGTATGTTTATGAGCACACAGACACAAATACACACACACATACACACACACACACACACACACACACACACACACACACACACACACACACACACACACACACACACACACACACACACACACACACACAAACACACACATACACACGTGCACACATACGTACGTTATCTGTTTATGTATATGTGTATGCTTATGTGAGTGTGTCGGTAGGAATTGATCAATGATGCGTGACCTACTTGTGCATAAAAATCCAGTAACCATCATGACATATAGAACCACATCTCCACATCTGCGTGAATTATCAATGTCTACCAATTCCGAATGCAACACAAACTTTGTGGAAACTCACCAAATCCTAACCAAAACCAAATTTTTCAAGTATAAAATATTGTTTGTAGTTTACAGTGTGTTCTTTATACGTACATACATACATATATACATGCATACATACATACATACATA
>NC_068981.1:19088760-19090502 GCF_001194135.2 Octopus bimaculoides
TATATATATGTGCATATGCATGTATGTATATTTAATTTAATTGACAGCGACTTTGATGTTTCATTGGACGTGGGTTGTTCAACCTGTGAGGTGAAGGCAAGCAACAGACCTTAAATGTCTATTCATTCTACACAGGGGAGAAAGGAATCGGTTAAAATGGGAGGGGCAAGGATCTTGGGAGTAGACTAGTGATAACGAGGGAGAGAGAGAGAGAGAGAGAGAGCAGTTAGTATTAAATTTGGGATGGAGGGATATCTAAGTGGGAAGGAAAGGAATGAAATTATTGCGAACAATAAATAAATGAATAAATAAATCGGACAGTTAAGAAATGGGTGGGGGTTTCGCAGATCTGAATGGCGCAATAATTTAATAAGGGAAGCAGCTTAATGCACAAACCTTATCAAAATGCACACAAAGAACAGAGACATACAAGCATGCGCCCATGTATATAGTGCTTTTGCGTTCCTGTGAGGGATTCAGTTGTCTGTGTGTACGCCTGATTTCGTGTGTGTGTGTGTGTGTGTGTGTGTGTGTGTGTGTGTGTGTGTGTGTGTGTGTGTGTGTGTTTGTGTGTGTGTGTGTTTGCTTGTGCGCCTGTTTCTGCGAGTACGGATAATTCGCTGATGTATTTGAGTATGATTTTGAAGGCGAGTATATGTGTGTGCTATATATATATACATGGCGTGTATATATATGTCTCTATAGATGCATGCATATATGTACATGACTGTGCTCATATGTGCTGTATAAATATGAGTGTATGTATTTATGCGTAATAAGCGTATATGTGTGAATACACACATACACACACACACACATACACACACACACACTCTCTCTCTCTCTCTCTCTCACACACACACACACACACACACACACATTTATCTCTCTTCTGCGAATTGGGTGCCTGTCCGCTTTCCTTCCGTCCAATGATTATATTTACTGCGAGGCAGCTATTTATAGATACATTAGGCATTAGGGCGGCGAGCTCTCAGAATCATTAGAGCGTTAGACATAATGTCTTGCTGTATTTCTTTCGACACTCTATGTTTTGAGTTCAGTTCCCACTGGGATCAATTGTGCATTTTATCTCCCTAAAGCCAGACAATAAAGAACCAATCAAGTATTGAATCGATGGTATCATCAAATAACACCCCCACCTCAAAATTGCAGGCCTTGTGTCGAAACCAGAAACAACTATACACGGCTACAGTTATCTTCACGATATTTCGTAAAAGAGACTTACTTATATGTTTCACCGTGCTAACACACACATATATATGTGTGCGTGTGTGTGTGTGTGATTGAGAGAGGGAGAGGGAGAGAGAGAGAGAGAGAGAGATATTATTTCCTGAAAGTCTACCGTACGTCTATTTTAAGGACATATATATTAGTAACAAGCTTGCGCTTGAAAGGTTTACAGGGCTTGTGGAATTTCAGTCTGAGAATAATACCCAAGTGTCTGTTTCCAACGTTTCCAGCCCCTTGATTCATAGCAATTGAACCATGTATATGATGTTGGTCGAAGAAGAAGACCTTACATTTCATGTACCTTATGAGGTCGATGAATTTCTCAGAAAGCATCCTCATGTATAATTCGTCTGACGTCGTGGGTATGGTCTTGGTAGAGTATCTAAAGTCATGTAACTCCGTATTGACAAAGATAAAATTATGCAAGCCATTCATGACTATGTGTACGGGATTTATTTTAATGTAATGACTGGTACTTTTTCTACTGATGT
>NC_068981.1:19090956-19094217 GCF_001194135.2 Octopus bimaculoides
ACACGCACACACTCAAACACACAAAAACACGCACACACACATATATTTTATTCGTTTAGTTTTCTATTCTTTTCCTGGTTGAGTCATCGGACTGCGGCAACTGAGGGGCACAGCCTTCAAGAGAATGATGTAAGTCGATTTTATTGACTCAAGTACTTATCTTTGTCTGCTGTTTCTATTAATCATCTATTTATTGGGCAGTTAAGTTGTTTTATTCTTTACCATTGTATTCTGTTTTTCTAACCATTTATGTTGTGCCAAACGCATCATCAAAATCAGATTCTTATTAATATGCGAAGAGAATTGAATCCGAGGGAAGTATTGGTGGTATGCATTGGCAAAATATGTACAGAAAATTTTCTACATTCGATTAAGAGTTTATGCATCATATGGTAATATTTATCCTCAATTAAACGTGGGTGTTTTGTTTGAGCAAACTATGCTGCTGTAATTACCATGAGAGAAACTCTTATATTGGCTCTTATAAGGCGGCGATCTGGCAGAATCGTTAGCACGCCGGGCGAAATGTTTTGTGGTATTTCGTCTGCCGTTACATTCTGAGTTCAAATTCCGCCGAGGTCGATTTTACCTTTCATCCTTTCGAGGTCGATAAATTAAGTACCAGTTACGCACTGGGTTCGATGTAATCGACTTAATCCCTTTGTCTGTCCTTGTTTGACCCTCTATGCTTAGCCCCTTGTGGGCAATAAAGAAATAAGAAACTCTTATATTGACTTTCGGTGCAAAATGCGTTCTTGTTTATGTCGCTAGCGGGAAGACAAATCTCCGCCACTTCCAGCACTGAGATCACCAGGTCACATGATTTCGACCTTCTTTGATTTTAGCATATGGTTTGACAATCACTGTCCCTTCATCTGAGAGGAAAGCATTGCTTCAACTGAGGTTTAAAACGAAAAATCTTTTTCCTCGTGGACGGGCGGTTAATCCTAAAATATCAGCTTCTCTTTAAAACATACAAACTTATCCAAAATCATAACTCACCCTTCCCCACTCACACATCTGATATTCCCAAATGAGGTAGTATGTAAACAAAATAGACATCTATGTATCATACTTAACGTATGCACAGTCGAGCAGCTAGTTACTGTAGTATTTGTCTTAAGACAAGGACTATCGACTGTGCCCGTCGTCAATGTAGGTACATTATGTATGACACATATGTGGCTATTTTATTTGAATACTACGTGAATTGCGTATACTGGAGTTTTCATCATATTTTACATTTTCCTATATCAGAGAAAACAAATTCTTGTTCGATCATGTGACTGGCTGCGAATACGCGCAACTGACAAAGCCCAAAGGGGCCGAAATGTGCCTATGTTTTTAACACAGTAAGTTCATTATGGATGTTATATAAGGCCAAAATTCACAGTAACTGGCTTATTGACAGTGTGTATATATCAAATATAACACGTAGATGACTGTATTTTAATTACTGCTTCAATTACGTAGACTGGATGTGTGTGGATATGTGTGTGTATGTGTGCGTGTACATGTATGACCCGGAGTGATAGAACCTATCAGAGTCTTAGCCAGAGCTTAACAAGCATATGAGCGACGGCACGTAGAAATACTCGGCTTGGTGTCCGAGGGTGCAGTAAGCCGACTGGGAATGAGGGACTTCGAGTCTTTGTTAAAGCAACCTACTAGAAGAAGGCTAACTTGTATATAAAACCTGCTGGTCTAAGGAGCTGCATATGTTGCACTTTTCTTTGGACTTCTTGGTGTTGCTAATGAGAGTTGTTCGGATGCTGTGCAAGTGGCACTCAACTTAAAACACTTACGCAAGCATAGCTGACACTTACCAGTCAACAACAATCACGCTCTTCTGATGAGTAGACAGCCATTATGTTATGTTATGTTATGCATGTATGTATGTATGTATGTATGTCTCTTCTATTTTTTAATTATTATAAATCTTCCACTGAGGAAGGAGCCGGTTTCCAACAAAGATACTAGGCTTCATCTTTGGGATGTAGTTAATACAGACAAATTCACACTTGGAACTCGAGAGAAGTCTTGCATATTTTTACTGTTCCACTCACAGATTGCATTTGTATTGTACGAATTAGCCGGTCGATTTCTCTTTCTGAGAATCCCAGTTTATCCAGATTCTCCTTTAAGCATTTACTAACAAAACCTAGTGTCCCAGTTATTATTGGTATGAATATGAATTCGTAGTCTGGATATAGAAGCTGAAACCTCGAAGCATTTGTCCATAGATTTCCTCTTTTTCTTTGATTTTCAAAGAGATATTTATATCTGCAGGGCAGCTGACCTCTATGATGGTACATACTTTCGCCCCTCTGTCCCAAACAACAATATCCGGCTTCTTATGTTTACATTTGACAAAAGTTATGATGGGAATATTCCAGCAGTATTTCTTGAGTTAGTGTTTATGAATGTATTCTACAACAGAGGGATTTTCTAAGTTTATTTCAGGACAGTCTTTTGTATGTATGTATGTATGTATGTATGTATGTATGTACGTACGTTTGTATGTATGTATGTATGTATGTATGTATGTATGTATGTATGTATGTATGTATGCATGCATGCATGCATGTATGTATGTATGTATGTATGTTTTATGTTCTCTTTCTCTTTTTAATTAAGAATAAATTTTGACCTGCATCTGATTTGGTAGCAAGGTCATGAAGGAATTCAACTTGTTTGTTCACCACCCTTTAAATCTTAAGAAGAAGATCTTGCAAACTTTTATGGTCCCAGATATCGTGCTCATTTGTAGCTTAAGGATTTGCGTTCTCTCTCCAAGAACCCAAGATAATCAAAGCTTTGCTCCAGACTGCTTGGTACGTACCCTGTTGTTCCAATAATAATAGGTAGGAAGCTGAAAGCGTATCTGGAATACAGGATTTGCAAACGCCTTATCAATGGTTCATAGATGTCCTCTCACTCTATTATATTTTTTTAACCACATTGGTGTTCAGAGGGCGGCTAATTTCCACAACAGAGCATATCTTTTCCTTGATGTCCCCCACAACAATATCTAGCCGGTTGTGTTTTAACTTGTTGACTCTTTTAATTTTTAATTTTCACCAAAGTTTTCTTTTGTTTTTTTACCCATCGATCTCCATATGATTAGTTTGGCTTTCTTCCAGACTATTCTACCCACCACGACCCGTCTCATGGAAAGATAATATTTGGAAGACATTCTCTCGCCGTGGACAATAATGTATGTATGTTTGTATGTATGTATGTATGTATGTATGTATGTAT
>NC_068981.1:19094227-19097648 GCF_001194135.2 Octopus bimaculoides
GTATGTATGTATGTATGTATGTATGTATGTATGCACGTGTGCGTGTACGTATGTATGTACGTGTGTGTGAGTGTGTGTGTATGTGTATGCCTTGTGGTGTGAGTTCCCCGTTGACAAGTCACTAGTTTGTCATTGTAATTAATTTAAGTATACTAATTTAGGAGACTAAACGTTCTCTTGCCGTTTTAGTGTAGTTGCTAACGCAGCTAAATGGTTTTAACGAAGGTGCAGCACTCGAATGCAACAGACTGTTTTAACTTTTCTACCCGTCTCTAAGGGGACGTGAAACTCAGATTAATGAATTTCGCGAAATCAAATAGGCACAGAACCAGAACTTTGGTGGGAAGACTCAGTCGTTTAAATCAACTCTACCACTTGAGTGATATTTTATTTTTACCAACCCTAGAAAGATGAAAAGCAAAATTGACTTCGACGGGACTTGAACTAAGAAGAACGTTAATGTTGGGTTTTGATTACAACTGTTAACGTTCTAAATTCAAATACCACCGAAATCAAGTTTGCTTTCTATACTTCCGTGGTTGATAAAAGAAAATACCAGTGATAACCTATTTGAAACAGTTTTCGGAATTTTACTTACATGTTATATAGCATTTAACGAAACTTATTATTTTGTCTCGAAACAAAAACAGTGAGAAAATAAAAGAACAAAAACTAAAACAAAACAAATTCAAGAAAGAATTAAAATTTATCAATAACTAAATTGCATATAAGAAAATTTAATTTTCTCTCGTCCATTTATATATCAACACTCACTACAATTTTCCAATTCCCACCTCCCCCTGTTTGTACAATTTTTTTCTTTTACATATGTCTTCATCCTGTTTTCCTAGCTACTTGTAACACCTTTATTTTGCTTTGAAAGTAACTATAACAATAATACTAAAAAAAAACAAAAAAAAGATAGGAACTTGTTACCTACAATCTAACAGATCTCTGTCATTTTGAATACGGGAGAAGCTATCGCTTCCTACCATTGTGAAATAGTTTCTTCGTTTTGAAAATTTGTTTCTCTATTTGTATTTTTCTAATTTTGTTTCTAGAATGTTTCGGTGTATTTTCTTGAAAGGGATGTTGGAAACAAGACGGGTGAGATAATTAGGTAAGTTTCTCTTGCAGCCACTCAATGCAGCAGGTCTATTAATTAACCGTCCAAATCTTCATTTAAATAAGCATACATCGTGAATGCTGTGTTCTACTGACTTATCTTAGCAGAATTGGTTATCTACAACAAGTAAACCGCTTTTGTCTTTGATGGAAAAGCCTGTAATCAGAAATTGGTGTTACTGATTTCCAAATAAATAAGGAAAGAAAGAAAGAAAGAAGTAAGGTCAACCATATTTCAGAGATCGTTTGTACTTAATCGAAGTTGCTACAGTTTTCAAGCAGAAATTCCATACATACTTAGACAGACGTGTACATTTAGAAAAATACAAGAGTTTTAGGAACATAAAGATGTTGAAAGAATTGTCAATACCACTGTTGATAATAAGCGGACATATAATGTAGATATCTGAAACTTGGAAATGAAAATACACAGGAAGATAAGATTTAAAAAAATATATAAATATAAAGGAGAAGAAAATGGTCTAGAAGCTATAAGAATGAGAGTATTATTTGTTATTAAGTCTTCGGAATGTAATTTCTTGTTCATTCTTAACAAAATAGCTGATTAAAGAGAGAGAGAGAAGTCGGAATAATTGTCGTAAGGAAAAAAATGCAGTACAGAGCAAATTGTAAATGTGTAAACGTATTGTAAATAAGATTAAGTATGATCATAGACGTGCTACATTTTTGAGCGACTGGTGGCATTTGTGTATGTATGTATGTATGTACGTATGTATGCATGTATATAAATTTGTGTATATATATATATATATATATATATATATATATATATATATATATATACATACATACACGCACATGCCCCCTCCCCCCATATATATGGGAACAGAATATATACTATAAGAAAGTGGTAAAAGTGTTGAGAATGTAGTGTATGATAATATATAGGCGTTAGGCATGTATGACACTAATATATAGAGATAGTACGGTAAGAAATTCTTCAAGCTATATGTTTGTAACCAAATGAACTTAAAGAATAGAATATATGTATCGGAGATGAACGAAGAAATATCAAAAGAGAGTCATCATAATGTTGATAAAACTGATCATCGTCATCACAACCACCACCACCACCGCCACAACCGCCATCACAAACCACAAAGCTCCTTAGAATTAGCACATATCTTCTGTTAACTGAGCGACCTAATCATCTGTGAAGTAGGGTTCACTAAAAGAATAAGAATTGTTGGAAAAATTCAGTGAGCTGATACCGCTGACAACAAGGAGTTTCTTTTATCAAACAAAATGTAGATTATGGGTTATTGGCGTACACAATGCGATGCTGCATTGTTGTGAGATGCGAACGTTGACTACAGAGGGTTTGCGAAGGCTGGAAAGAAAGAAAGCAAACATGCTCTGTTGCATCTGTAATGTGAGTGTGTATGAACGACGTGAAACCAGTGACAGAGAGATAATTTAGATATAAACAGAAACGAATGTGGCGAACGAAGGGAGACGACTGCATTTGTGCAGACATAATGTATTTGGATGAAGATAGATGGGTAAAGAAGAAGATTCCAAGTAGAGGAAGGCCAATAAATACGTGAGCAGCGAAAGGGTCAAAAGTGATCTCAGGATGTTGAACTTCACAATGGGAGGAAAACAAAGCAACACAACAAATGCCAAGACGCTGAGCTAAATAGGACCCGTCCAACCCATAAAAACATGGAAAATATGATGTAAAAATGATGACGGATACATTCACACACACACACACATATAAACGTACATACACGTACATATACATCTACATACATATGCATATACCCACACACATATATGCATGTACTGTATGTATGTATGTATGTATGTATGTATATATGTATGTATGTATGTTTAGGCGTGGCTGTGTGGTAAGAAGCTTGCTTCCCAACTACATGGTTGTGGGTTCAGTCCCACTGCGTGGCACCTTGAGCAATTTTCTTCTATTATAGCCTCGGGCCGACCAAGACCTTGTGAATAGATTTGGTAGACGGAAACTGAAAAGAAACCCGCTTATGTATATGTAAATATCTACGTGTGTGTGTGTGTGTCTTTGTATCTGTGTTTGTCCCCTCTCATCACCGCTTGACAACCGGTGTTGGTGTGTTTACGTATCCGTAACTTAGCGGCTCAGCAACAGAGACTGATAGAATATGTACTAGGCTTTAAAAAAATAAGTCCTGGAGTCGATTTGTTCGACTAAAACTCATCGCGGCGGTGCTCCAGCATGGCTGCTGTCAAATGACTGAAACAAATGAAAGAATAAAAGAATACACACACACACACACACACA
>NC_068981.1:19097658-19101266 GCF_001194135.2 Octopus bimaculoides
TATATATATATATATATATATATATATATATATGTTCATAAAAATGTATATGCATGTGTATACATATGGAAACCGAAAACCCCATAAATAACTGACTGCAGTAAAGACTAGAAATCCATGTTTCTCTCAGGCTTAACCACACACTCTTCAGAAGAAGCCATAAAATTGAAACTTCCATACACACACAAATCCACATTAACTTATCATCATCATCATCATCATCACCACCACCATCATCATCATCATCATCATCATCATCATCATCATCATCATCATCATCATCATCATCATCATCATCATTACTATTATCATTATCATTATTATTATTATTATCATCATCATTATTATTATTATTATTATTATTATTATTATTATTATTATTATTATTGTTATTATTATTATTATCATTATTATTATTATTCACGGCAATCAATAAAACTACATTAAAGGCGAACACTCATGAAAGAAACACCAAAAGTAAGTCCCTGAATACCAGATAAACAATATGAAACCATCAGCAGATCCCTACTCATCGAAACAATTTGAAGCCGTCGACATCAATAAATAAATCTTTAAGCTTTTGTAGTCTCTTATTGCTGAGAAACACTATAAAAACTGAAGAAGTTTGTGTAAAACTACAGTAAGAAACCATTATTATTATCATTATTATTATTATTATTATTATTATTATTATTATTATTATTATTATTATTATTATTATTATTATTATCATTATTATTATTACTATTATTGTTGTTGTTATCATCATTGTTTTTCATGTCTGTTCTTGTCATAGTCGATACTATATAAACCCTAATTGATTATGTAATTTGACTTTGAAACGTCTTCTCAGTCGTCACCGTTGTACGAAATAAATAAAACATTATGATTATTGCAAAGGCATTGATTGGTGAGATTGTTCAGGTTATGACGTGAAACTTGCTGGCAATCAAATTGTTCAGCTTTATTCTTTGAAGAACAAACCTTCGTATTTGATTCAAAAGTATATCATAATGTACCAATTCTCCGGTGCATTAAAGATTTATTTTATCCGGTGCTGAAGTGGTGGAACTGTGATTTCTTCTTCAATGACTAGCTGTAGGCGGGTTGCTGTACGTTGGATGCTGGACGCTGGAAGCAGTACGCTGGATACTGGACTACTTCTGTTCACATGCTTGCTAAGCACAACATTTCAATATGTACTTGCAGTAATCTTCAACGGAACATTTATTAACCAGTTCAGAGCAGTGCCGCGGCTGTTGTTGTTGTTGGCACTCCGTCGCTTACGACGTCGAGGGTTTCAGTCGACCCGATCCACAGAACAGCCTGCTCGTGAAATTAACGTGCAAGTGGCTGAGCACTCCACAGACACGTGTACCCTTAACGTACTTCTCGGGGATATTCAGCGTGACACAGTGTGACAAGGCTGGGCCTTTGAATTACAGGCACAACAGAAACAGGAAGTAAGAGTGAGAGAAAGTTGTGGTGAAAGAGTACAGCAGGGTTCGCCACCATCACCTGCCGGAGCCTCGTGGAGCTTTAGGTGTTTTCGCTCAATAAACACTCACAACACCCGGCCTGGGAATCGAAACCGCGATCCTATGACCGCGAGTTCGCTGCCCTAACCACTGGACCATTGCGCCTCCACTGGCGCGACTACAGTGTATGAAAACCCAGAGCAACATACGAATTTGCCGCGCTCTGCTCCATTACAAGCTTATTAAGCGGACCCTAAATTGCTGTTCTTATAGAAGTGTCACCCGGGGTGGCCCGTCCCTTAGCACCACCCATCCATCCACCAGCTACGCTATTGACCCAGAGATCGATCGAATAGAATTCTTCAACAAGTCGGAATAATAGGAATTGCCAAACGAACTCTTTGCTATTGAACCAGAGTCTGATCGACTTCTGATAGATTTTGGAACTTGCAAATGAGGATACATCTTCAATTAAGAAGCAGTTAATTCGATCTTCTGACTATTTGATTGATTGGAACAAAATGATAATTAGTGTCAATCGGTCGATCATGATCAACTTTTAGCTCATATTTATTGCTAGGATTAAACTGTCCAATTAGAACTTCTTAAACGACTAATTATAATTGTCTCACCGAAGAGCGACATCGAAAATTACATACAGGCTTCAGGTTAGTTACTGTGCAGAGAGACATAACTTTTAGGTAGAACGATTCCCTTAAAACAGCGTCCCTGCGTTTTCTAGCAGCTTTCTTGATGAAGGAGCAAATGATAGTGTGCTCCATAGAGTTCAATCTAGACGTTCTACTGTCGACCCCTAAACTATGAAAAGCAAAGTTGATTTCAGCAGAAATTGAACTCAGGCATAAAGGGGTGTAACTAAATACTGCAAGGCATTTCATACATTTTCGCTACAAACACACACACACACACACACACACACACACACACACACACGTATGTATGTATGTATGCATGCGTGCGTGTGTGTGTATGTATGTGTGTGTGTCATTATTCAGTTTCATTTCAAGATTTCTTGCCAATAGAGAAAGAGCTGGTTTCTATCCAAGGTCCAAGGCTTCTTCTTTCGAATTTCAACAACATAAACAGGATATTTTTGTATGTATGTATACATGCAGACTTGTATGTTTTATTTTATGTACGTCTTCTCATGCATTTACTTCTGTATCTAGACATGCTCATATATACTTAAATGATAAACTTCTGGAAAGTTTTACAGATTTTTACAGTTCCAGTGATGGATTGGATCTGTAGTCTTTGAATCAGCTTTCTCCTTTCTGGTTTTAAGAAGCCTAATTTCTCAAGATTGGTATTTAGGCAGTGTGCTACATATGCAAGGGCCCCAATAATTACAGGTATAAACCTGACCTTGTAATCTGGATAGAGTAACTGCAGATTTCTCAATAGTTCAGCATAGGTGTTCTCTTTTTCACTGATCTTCAGTTTTATGTTAACATCCACTGCGCAGCTAATTTCCACAACTGTACACAGTTTCTCTTCTCTTTCCCAAATCATTATACCAGGTCTGTTATATTTACATTTTATTGCTGTTTTCACTGGAACATTCCACTCCTTTTTATTATGAGTGGCTATGGCTATGGCGTCTACCATGCTGTGAGTTCTTATTTCTTTGACCGTGAGGTTATCCTTCCGACGGATTTCATTATAGAATGTCCTAGCTACAGTATCATGTACCGTGATGACATTTCGGACAACTGCTTATGAATTGCATGTATGTATGTTTATATTTATGTATGGGTGTATTTATGTATTCATGCATGTATATCGTAAAGAAAGGGTTGTAAAATATATTGCTTTCAAATTTTGGTACAAGGCCAGCAGTTATGGGAGATGGTGTAAGTTGATTATATCAGCCTCAGTGCTCAACTGGTACTTATTTTACCGACCCCCAAAGGATAAAAGGCAAAGTCAAACTGCATACCACGGCACGAAACTCAGCGCAAAGTCTCAATTAAAAAAATATATAATATCTATCTATCTATCTATCTATCTATCTATCTATCTATCTATCTATCTATCTCATCTCTCTATCTATCTATCTATCTATCTATTTATCTATCTATCTATCTATCTATTTCTCTCTCTCTCTCT
>NC_068981.1:19101330-19101977 GCF_001194135.2 Octopus bimaculoides
ATATATATATATATAAGAACGTAAAGACAGACGAAACTCCGATAAGCATTTTTCCAGGCGTGCTAACAGTTCTGCCAACTCACTGCCTTAAAAGGTTGTATATTATATTAGTTTCAATTTTTGGCACAAGGCCAGCAATTTCGGGAAGGAGTTAAGTCTATTACAATATCAATCCCGAAAGAATGAAAGGCAAAATCGACCTCAGTGGAATTTGTAACTCTGAAAGTAGACAAACGAAATGCCGCTAATCATTTTCCACACCGCCATAGGAGTTGTACAGTATACTAGAATGTATTTTATATGCTGCATGCATATCTTTAATATAAAACAATAAACGTCCCGGTAGAGTGGCAAGGTATTTTTATTATATTAAAAGTTGACAGTGTACTCCGAGTTTCGCTCTATACAGGGCTAATCATGACTTCATAACTGCTTCAAACTGCATACCACGGCACGAAACTCAGCGCAAAGTCTCAATTTAAAAAGAATATAATATCTATCTATTTATCTATCTATCTATCTATCTATCTATCTATCTATCTATCTATCTATCTATCTATCTATCTCATCTATTTATCTATCTATTTATCTATCTATCTATCTATCTATTTCTCTCTCTCTCTCTCTCTCTCTCTCTTTATATATAT
>NC_068981.1:19105790-19112448 GCF_001194135.2 Octopus bimaculoides
TATATATATATATATATATATATATATATATATATGTATGTATATGTATGTATTTATGTATGTATGTATGTATGTATGTATGTATGCATGCATGAATGCATGAATGTATGTATGTATGTATGTATGTATGTATGCATGCATGAATGTATGTATGTATGTATGTATGCATGCATGCATGAATGTATGTATGTATGTATGCATGCATGAATGTATGTATGTATGCATGTTAACGTATAAACTTGCACACATACATCGATCTGGATAGGGGTCACTTCAAACTATAACTCAGTTTCCTTGACCGTTGGTCAGCTAGTCGTTACTATTCAGAACACTATATATATGTTTGTGTGTGTGTATGTATGTATACCTTTTTATATATTTATGTGTCTGTGTATCTGTATGTGCGTGTGTGCGTATGTATATGCTTGCATATGTATGGGTCCTTGTGGTCGTAAACGTGCGGCATTTCTTCTTTACCAAACTGAAGCCAAGTATTTCGACCAGCAGCAACCTATAATATGTAAACATATGTTGTTATCAAAGAAGTTTCGAGAAAGAACAAGAAGAAATGAAAGAAAGGTTCAGATAACATGAATTCCAAATTTCTTCTTTTCCCTAAGAAGAGAGAAAAAATGGAGAAAGAAGAACAACAAGAGAATTTCTTTGAAGTTGAAGAATCAATTGAATATGATGTCAATGAACTGTTGAACACAAAGGTGAGTTTCTAGAATATTATCTGACAGCAATATTTGGTTAATACAAGCTATGGCACTGATTCTGTTGCCAAAATAATTCCTGTAGACTACAAGGCAGGTGGATTTCTCATGACAATATATAGATAAATTATACATACATACACACATACACATTATATGTGTGTGTGTGTGTATATATATATATATATATATATATATATATATATATATATATATATATATATATATATATATATATATATATATACATATGTTTCTACATACACACACACACACTTACATATATGCATATACATACATACATATACATACACACACGCGCACACACTCACTATATATATATATATATGTTATGCATGTATATGTGTGTGTGCATGTGTGCATGCGTGTGTATACATAAAACATGCATACATACTTATATGTATGTATATGTTTTCTTCGGCCATTATTCAAATATTACGACAGCCGCTACAGATGTTGATGCTTCCGCTAATATAATAACATCATCAACTACTACTGCTGCTGCTGCTGCTGCTGCTACTACTACTACTACTACTACTACTACTACTACTACTACTACTACTACTACTACTAGTACTACTACTACTACTACTACTACTACTATCTTTTCTGTGTAATCGCTTCATATCCGAGAAAACCTTATCGAATCTCTTCTCCGCAAGCATGAATTGCATGGAACTATAATTTTCATTGACTCTACAAATACTCGTCCTCACTTTTATTGATGATTTTTCTCGATGAAAACCCATCTTCAACATAGCAAACGCAGCATCATAAATGATGGTGTTCCTTCGCAAAGCAAGAAAGAAAAAAAATAATGACGCTTTCGTCCTACAATTCTCTTCCTCTCCAGAAATTCTCTGGCTCTCTGGAAATCTTTCCCTGGATATGTTCTCTCTTCACTCATCGATCTGAAGAGAAACATTAAGTCGTGTTTTTCAGATTTGGCTCGGACTGCCTCTATTGGCAGTTCCTTTCTCCTCCCACACCAAACATAAATAAAATTAATAAAGCTAACAAAAATAACTCAGAGTGGCCAGTGGCATGGATATGAACAACACGGACAAATCAAATGCATCAAATACCTTTCAACATAAATTCTTGACTTATTTAAAATGATTTCCGTCTCTGGTAGATGTGTCTGAATTATCAAATGACAATTGGGACTAATTCCGTATGAGAAGGGAAGATAAACTCAAGAACCAAGACCTCTAAAGTTGACATAACATTAAGGAAAAAAACATTTATTTTCTGGTGATAATAGGATAGTTGTGGGTATCTGTTTCTGCCTTCTTAATAAGTGTCATCTCCGCAACAACTGTCCTAACGTATATATATATGTATATATATAACTGTGTAATAATATATAATAATATTCATCGATTTGAAGTGACAATTTTTAAATACAAACAAATGACCGAAAAATGATGAGCTAACCTCAGGCAGAATCGAACCGACAAATCAACGCTCACACGGCTCCTTCGTTTTTATTTAAAACTTGTCGTTTCAAATCGGACAATAAATATTATTATGATACATTATTATACAGTTATTATTATACTATGAGTCTTCCATAGTAACTTTCTCTCCGTAACTTACAAAGCCTTTCGGGCTTGTTTATGAATATTATACATACATACATATATATATTCATATATATACATGCATACACACACACACACACACACACACACACACACACACACACACACACACACACATATATATATATATATATGTCTTACACATATAATGTATCAATATAACTAGTGGTAGTTATTTTTCATTAATTTTATGAACTACGAGCTGACAAATTTTGTAATCTTTACGAAATTTCTCATACGTTTATCAATTTAGACGAAGGAGATGTTGAAAATGGCAGTAAATGTGTTACAAAAACACAACTAAGTGTTAATTTCAATATTTATTTATAAGTTATAGCATAGTTTGCAATTTGATTGAAAACCAAGAAAATATGAAAACTTCTAAAAATCTAGAATCATATAATCCATCACCATTCATTCTGCTACGTATTAAGTTCTTCCAAAGGAGAAGATGCGGATATCAGTAATACAGCAGCATTTTGTAATATGAAGCGTTGCCACGAATGATGATTTCGCCCTTTTGTCGCCAAACTTACAAAGTAAAAGATGGTTCAGCTAGCTGACAGAATCGTTAGCGGCATTTCGTCAGTATCTACGTTCTGAGTTCATCTTCCGCCAAGGTCGACTCTGACTTTAATCATATCACGATCGATGAAATAAGTATCAATTGCACACTGGGATTGATATAATTAACTTACCCTCTCCCCCAAATTTTGTTCGGCTTGTGCCTATACTTGAAAGTAGAAAGGATTTTGGCTACGAGGTGGCGAGCTGGCAGAAACGTTAGCACGCCGGGCGAAATACTTACTGGTATTTCGTCTGCCGCTACGTTCTGAGTTCAAATTCCGCCGAGGTCGACTTTGCCTTTCATCTCTTCGGAGTCGACTAAATAAGTACCAGTTACGCACTGGGGGTCGATATAATCGACTTAATCCGTTTTCCTGTTCTTGTTTGTCCCCTCTGTGTGTAGCCCCTTGTGGGCAGTAAAGAAATAAGAAAGGATTTTGGCTACGATAGTGTCGATGAAAACCATTATTGATTACCAGCTCGACCGTTTGTTTTCGTTGGTACAATGAGGTTTCTATCTGGCAATGAGGTAGTGACGCAGTGCCGTCGTCAGATTTTGGTGTTTGAGTAGGGTGCTTTAGAATATTCTGGATAGGCGCTAATTTGTATTGCAGGAAGATTTTTGTAAACTATATTTCCTAAATCTGTGTTATTTCTTTACTCCCCACAAGGGGCTACACACAGAGGGGACAAACAAAGACAGACAAACGGATTAAGTCGATTATATCGACCCCAGTGCGTAACTGGTACTTATTTAATCGACCCCGAAAGGATGAAAGGCAAAGTCGACCTCGGCGGAATTTGAACTCAGAACGTAGCGTCAGACGAAATACCGCTAAGCATTTCGCCCGGCGTGCTAACGTTTCTGCCAGCTCACCGCCTTATTTCCTAAATCTGTGTGTGCACCACTGAGTAGTGAAGGGGGTAGTGCCGCCCAGTGTACCCCCTTAGCGACGGGTATGTTAGTCAGACTTCAAGTAATGTATTGCAGGAAAAGTTTTGTAAACTGTATTTTCCTAAACTTGAGGGTGCATCACTGAATAGTAAACGTGCAGTTGCTGTCCAGTTCTCCCCACCACCTCAACGATAGGCATGTAGTGACGTGTCCCGGGAAGCTCTTGACTTTGTCACCCTGCACTAGCCCCAGGCGGATAAAGCAGACCTAAACGTGCCATCTCCATAAAAGCGTCGCCAAGGCAGATATTCCCCCTAACTCTGCCATGGGGAATAGCTGCACTACTTGTTAAACAATGTATGCTGAGCATCAATGTTAGGTCGTTTCAAAAATAATGACCGCTTTGAGTGTTGTGTTTTGAAATGCAAATTTATCATAGTATTTTAATTATACTTTAGGTGAATTTCGACACAATAATTGATGTATGCTCTTTAATAATTTTCTACTTATTTCAGACAGAAAACATTCTTGAAGCATAGGTGCCCTCAATTATGAACATCACAAAAAAGGAACTTCGCTTACTTTTCTTGCATGAGTTTAAGCTTGAGCACAATGCCTCCCAAACTGCTGCCAATATCGACAGAGCATGGGGAGAGGGGTTCACAAGTGATCGCACAGTACGAAGGTGGTTTCAGAAGTTCCGGAGTAGTGATGAGAGCCTTGAAGATGAAGAATATATAGGAAGGTCATGGAGTCTTGACAATGAACAATTGAAAGCGATTGTTGAACAAAATTCACGTCAAAGCGTCAGAGAAATGTCTCAGGCACTTGGTGTCGGTATTGCAAAGGTCTCACGCAATATGCAGAAGATTGGTAAGGTGAAAAAGCTCGATAAATGGGTACCGGATGAGCTCAATGAAAATCAAAACGTTTGGCATTTTGAAGTGTGCTCGATGTTCTTTCTGCGAAACACCAATGATCCTTTTCTTGACCTAATTGTCACTTGTGACGAAAAGTGGATCCTTTATGATAACCGTAAACGATCAGGTCAATGACCTGATCGTGATGAGTCTCCCAAACATTTCCCAAAGCCAAAGTTGCATCAGCAAAAGATTATGGTGACTGTCTGGTGGTCTGAAATTGGTGTTGTCCATTACAGCTTTCTGGAAGCCAATCAGAGAATTACAGCAGACGTTTACTGCAATCAACTCGCAGAAATACATCCTCACTTGCAAAAAATGAGAACTGTATTGGTGAATTTGCATGGCCCCATGATAATGCAAAGCTACATGTTGCAAGAATGATACTGCAGAAACTCACAGACTTGAGATACGTGACTTTACCACATCCTCCATATTCTCCTGATCTTTCACCCACTGACTACCATTTTATAAGCATTTAAACACGTTTTTAAGTGACAAAACTTTCATCTCCAAACCAGAGGTGGAACCAGCTTTCAAAGATTTCTTAACATCAAAACCAATAAGTTTTTATCAACCAGGCATAAATAATGTTGTTGATCAATGGCAGAGATGCTCACGGCTCATATTTTGACTAATCAAGACCTTTCTATTGTTAATTTTTCCAGAATAAAATTATGTTTCTAAAATCGACCGTTATTTTTCGGAACAACCAAATAGTTGCACAATTAGAGTAACAAGATATATGTCAAGCACCGATACATAGTTACACCACTAGTTTAACGAGACATGTGTTAAACCACGACGCATCATTTTATCACTGGTTTAACTAGATGTTTGTCTAGCAGCGAGTTGTACTTGCACCCCAGCCCTAATCGCAGATCTTGATGTGATAGATAACGGCCTCGAGCTGTTACTGTCAACCAATGTGTTAATGCTATAAATATTGTATCCAAACTGTTAATGCAGCTGACATGTATCACGGATTACCTCCCCTATTTGTTTCGACCATTACTTTTCTCTTTTTGCCTCGCATCAATTCCCTTTCATTCTATTTTCACTCAAACAAGCTTATTTATTTATGAGTGATATGGTCAGACTTTTATCTTTTACTTGCTTCAGTCATTGGACTTCGGTCATGCTGGAGCACTGCCTTCAAGGGTTTCAGTCAAACAGATCGACTCTGGGACTAATTTTTTCTTTTAAATCTGTATTTATTCTATCGGTCTCTTTTGTTAAACCGTTAAGTTACGGGAGGTAAAAAAAAAAAGCACAAAACAGGTTGTCAAACGATTCTGAGGGACGAAGACAAGCACAAACATACACACATACGACGGGCTTCCATATAGTTTCCATCAATCGAATTCATTCGCAAGTCATTGGTCGACCTCGGATTATAATAGAAGACACTTGCCCAAGATGTGACGCAGTTGGACCGAAATCCAAACCACGTGGTTGCAAAGCGAATCTTCTTAACCACACAGACATATGTTTATTTTTTAAACATTTTTTATATCCAAAACAATTTTTGTTTGAAAATTTTCCTCTGCTGTGAATATCATAATTGTTATCCTGTAACAATACAATGTGATTCGTTTTATTAAGTCTTGTTCAAATTATTTTCTGATTTTTAATGTTTATATTCTTTTTTTGTCATCGGTCAATTCTGTTATACAACAGACTCCGTTATTGTTCAAATGTCGTAACCTTTGCTGACCCAATCAGCTTTAAATGGTAATTTAATGATTTACCAAGTCATTTTCACGGTGCTTTCAAATCCCACCATGTCCTACTCGGGTGGTAGACTAAATCTATTTGAAGCCATCACCAGGCATATGTGTGAGAAAGTGTGTGTGTGGTTGTGCGCTCGTGAGTGACTGTATGTAAGCATTCATGTCCGTGTGTATATATATATATATATATATATATATATAT
>NC_068981.1:19113125-19113881 GCF_001194135.2 Octopus bimaculoides
TATATATATATATATATATATATATATATATATATATATGCATACATATAGACATATATGTATGTGTATATATATAAGTGTGTGTGTATGTGTGTGTGTATGTGTGTGTGTGTGTACATACATAAATATGTACTTTGATTATCTTTTACTTGTTTGAGTCATTTGACTGCGGCCATGAAGGGGCACTCCCTTGAAATTTTAGCCGAATATATCGCCGCCAATACTTTTTTAAAGCCTAGAACTTACTGTATCGATTCTTTTGCCGAACCGCTAAGTTACGGGACGTAAACACATCAGTACAGGTCATCAAGCGTTGGTAGGGGACAAGCATAAACACAAAAAGTACACACACACACACACATATACATACGACGGACTTCTTTCAGTTTCTATCTATGTTGATTTTTTGTTTATTTTTATGTGTCTTGACCATACTATACTGATGAGTAGAAGTTGCATAATACTGTAATAACTACGAAATCATGATCTATAGTTTAGTCTGTTTTTAAGGGGCTAGCTTTGAGAGTTGTATTTCCTCGCGTTCGGTAAAAATGTGTTTATTATGGTAATTTGACCTTAGAGTCCCTCTTAGCGTGATGCATTCATGTATAGTAATGCCGATATAGAAATAAATATATTTTGGGGAATAAATGGTGGATTATTCCCTTATGAGGTTTTTTCACGCTAGCTACTTGATAAATTCTTATAAAAGAATTTATCCTATTTATTGAATTAATTTTATATATATATATATAT
>NC_068981.1:19113997-19122816 GCF_001194135.2 Octopus bimaculoides
GTGTGTGTGTGTGTGTGTGTGTGTGTGTGTGTGCGTGTGTGTGGAGCAATCTAAATAAACCACACCAATGTGTACACATAGTTTTGCATACACCTAAACCAGAAGCGACTAACGTTATTTAACACAGAGTATGCAATGCTAAAAATGAAAAGCATGTAATTGAAGTAGGAAACATATAACATATAAGCGTCCTCTTTCTGGCTGCTTTTCATAAAAATGAATGATATGTCTTAAAATCTGATTTGTCATTTACATTCATGTATATACTTAAACTTATGTAGTAAACTCACAAGCAAGACAAATTTACATATTTCCTCGCAGATTGGAAAAACGATGAACAGTCTCAATCGATTTTCGACCCTTATTAGTGTCTCATCTTACATCTCCTGAGAAACCGCAGAGACCAGCTAGAAATAGTAGCCGAATCTATTGCAAATCATACTCTGTCATCTAATCCTTTTATACATATGTAATCCTGTAGCTTTAGAGAAGTGGAATTGCATTCAGTAAAAGTTTAACATTTAATATTAGGGGCCTGTCAACGGTGATCTCAGTTTACATAATGTCAAGGCATGATATATGTTAAGATATGTAGGGACACATCTTAGATCAGTTTTTCATTCATATTAGTTGACCCTTACATACACACCGATATTAGTGTCTACATCCATTATTACGCTTTTCAGGTGGTTGCCTGTAGTATTTAACCCCAGGTCATCTCTGGCCGCCGGACTTATTACTAAAGATATTCCAGATGGAACTCACCTGTCTCTTCCCTGCGCTGCTTTTCACCGGCAACCCAGGGATAAGATTTATAAAGTTACGTAAGGTCTAATTTGAGGGCAATTTGGCTTCTATTCCTAGCAAGTCGAGAGGTTCTCTTGTTTACGTTGTTAGTGTTTACAGTGTGGATATGGATATAAAGATGCAGCAGTGATGGTTAACTGGCTGGCAATTTGATGGAGCTTTCACTTAATGGTGTGTGTGTGTGTGTGTGTGTGTGTGTGTGTGAACACACTATTAGTTAAGATGACACTGATTTTGTACGATGTTCATTAATGTATTCGTTAAGAGAATAAATTATAAGTACAGGAATAACAACAAAGCGAATCAGATAGCAGAATTATGTTGCTATGGTATAAATGTTGCCCTTCAAAGCATTTGATATCTTCAATGATTTCTTCTATGGCAGTCAGGTAACCTCGACCAGCTAGAAATAGTAGCCGAATCTATTGCAAATCATATTCTGTCGTCTTTTATAGGGACACGTCTTATATGTAGACACATTATCTAATGTACAGGGTGTCCACAAAGTTTGGCTACATGGAGTAAATAAAATCATAACATAAACAATTAAATATAAGAAATAATAATTTCTTAAAGTATGTATTAATCCTCATGTACCCAGACTTTGTGGACACTGTAGTTTGAAATGCATTAAGTCTGAGATTATACAAGGTCTTTACTTGAAAATCATTGATTATGAGACTGTTCCCTTAGGGCTGACCTGGGGCCAAACAACAACAAAAACTTATATCTAACTTTGACACAAAGCCCCATATTTGAAGTCGTGGTATAACTCAAAAACACGGATTCTTATTATATGAATTCTGAGTAAATGAACGTCTAAGTTTACATTGGTAAAATCTAAACTCATAGTATAAGTGAAGTTAGCTCTATACAGATTGGTATTAGTGTAATAAAATATATGACATCTAGACTATATGACATCAATATTTTACTAGATTAATTGGTGGAATAGCAGAAGCTAAAAGTAATAAGTATTTACTTCTATATGTTTATATTGAAAGTGTAAAACCTCGTAATATTTGAATGGAAACGCTGCATGCTTTACACGATTTATATACGATATTAAGCAATTCAGCTATTTGTTTAGGTTATCTATGTTATTCAACACAGCTACCATTTATAAGAATTGAATTTAGTTATTGAGTTGAAGAAAACTTCCGGAGGTGAAGGACCTCTTGCAACTACGACTTTGTTTTGGATAACAACTTTACAGCGGGGCATAATTGGACATTGAATAAGCACAATGCTGGACATATTACAAGTGTGACGAATGATGTTACACCATCCGCTACAGTCAATATCACAACTTCGACAATTACAATGGCGTATACTGAAGGAAAATGGCTCATTCTATTAGAAATGTATTTTGAAGTATCGGCTGCTACAGATGGCATCCGAAAACGATTCTATTGCATGTTTGAGAGAAAGACCTTAGTGAAATTTAGCATACACTAAATGACGAAAAAAAGCAACTTATGCGAGCAGAAAAGAATAAACGGTTCCTCTTTTTAACCGAAGGAAAAGTTGACAAAAAAGAAGAATCCTGTTCGGGCTATTTCATTCCAAGAAAATAAAAATCCTTATTTAACTGTTACTCGTCTAAAAACAGATTTTGCTTAATATGATACTAATGGTGCAACGGTAAATCAATTCATCTAGAAGATATGTGAAACTCTTTTAATACAATTATTACAATCACCCAACATCACACAGGATCTGGTTAACTAACAACCAAAATGCATGGAAGAAAGCATATCTAACACGTTCGACGAAGATAGTATCAATTTGATGAGCAATTTCGAAATATTGAGTATAAAAAATTAAGTTCTGTTTTCGGAGAGTTTCGAGATCTCATGGATGGTTTCGATTCTGGTATCTTTTCTGATCCCAAATGCCTTATTAACAGAAGAAATTGTATGCAAATCATGGAAACCACATTTTCGCAACTTTGGTAGCTTTCCTTCTTACTCATGCCAAATTGAAGAGCACTTGCAATTTGTTTGCACTGAAAGCACTCAGTCAGTCAGCGACGGTGAAAACATCTTTGAAGTTAAGTAGTGATGGTAAGCTACAACTTCATGTAGGTAATATTTTATTCTACTTTCATCCAATTGTTTATGATGCTCTATAGAATAGGGCCTCAACTTACCATTCCCAGCTTATCTATGATGGCAGTAGGCCTATAAAAACATGTTGGACAACAGTGAGTTGTACAGGATGCCCTTTGAACGGGTGATTAATCCTGGCCACTTAGAACGTAAAGTACCTATAAAGATAACGCGAAGCATCTCCACCATACTAACAATTACATCAATACACCATCCTGAAATATATCGACTTAATATTCTTAGTATATGGACTTTGATATAAAGTACTTAATATACTTTACTATAAAGTACTTCATATATCGACTTCAACAGAATGAAATGTAAAGTTGGCCTCGACAAGATTTGAACTCAAAATGCAGAGAAAGGGAACAAATAACACAAGGAGTTCTACCCGATGCTTCTACAACTCTGCCAATTTACCACCTTATATTTCCCTTAATAGGAGATGAAAACAAATAGTATGACGTCATACTGAGCCAGTGTTTAGCAATATTATAAAACATTGGCCTTACATTAAATCGCACATAGTGTATTTTTGATGTTAGGCAGATAGAATATTTTAGGTGAAGTGATTTAAGTCAGGGGATTAAATTGACAGAGGATAAAACTAGGGCTTTGGATGACTTTAAATGTTTCGAAACAACCAACTGAATTAAGTTCTTTTCGATTATCAAACGTTGATCGTTACTTGTATTCAACCATGGAGACAGACATACTACGGAAACTAACAAAAACCAAATTTCATTGATGTGGTAAACGAGAGGAAACAGTTTAGAAATTAAAACCGTGTATAACATCTCGTACAGCACTTCGAAACCGGACAGAAATGCTTCTATTTAAGTTAGCACCGATCCCGTCGGTATGTCACGTGATTTCCCGTACAATCAAATCATCGTTAAACTAAAAAGAAAAGTTTTGCTATAGTAAGAGTACATGAAAAATTTCACTGATATGGAGATCAATTCAACATTTTTACAGACCATCAACCATTTATAAACGTTATTGTTGAAGAGAGAAAATTTTCGCCAAGAATATTTCTCTGGGAATTTTGATATCCTGCGATTGCCGACTGGAGTTCATGAAAGGTATCCACAGTCCAGTTAATGTTTTGTCACATCAACTAATAGTAACAATAACAGGACACGTTATGAGGATGAGCATTATAAACGATGTGTCAGTGTTGTAATTACAACATTGTAATTACAAATGCAGTTAATTTGTTAAAACATGCGAAGGAGGACTCAGCTATTTAACTAATAGTAGTAGCATTGTAATCAGGTAAATGGAAAAATAAAATGATTGCAGCGTGGAAGACACATATCAACTATTCAAAAGCACACAAAATCTTAACTTCTTTTAAATAGCTATCATCTGTTGTCAAAATGTGGTTTCCACACTGCGATTGTGTTTGCTTTAAATCGAGGTCTCTCAGATCAAATCACTTGCATGGCATGTACACAGCGGAAAAGAAAAGAAGCTTAAAGAGAAATCGGGAAAAGTTGTAGGAGATTGAAATCGTCGATCCTTTTGCGCGAAAGACAAGAAGAAAATAGGCATTGACCACGCATTGGAATGAAAACAATAAAAGATGTCCGGAAAATGAAATATGGTGGCCCGAAACTGATGTAAATATAGAACGAAGAATTAGGAATTGTTTGATATAGGTAGCGCCTGAGCCGTTGCGACATACATTGTCTACAAGATCAAACATGTGAGAAGAACTACATGTAGATTACAAAGGCCATCCAACTAGTGGAGAATCACTGTTATTCACCATAGAAGGGGCATCACGCAGTTGATACCAAGTCATGAAATCATTTGGAACTCAGCATTTTGATCAGTAGCATGAAATTGATTTTTACCTTTTGTGGGATTCCAAGAAGAATTGTTTCTGACAACTGATCGCAATTGATAAGCTGTAAGTTTAAAGAATGTCTACAGCAATGGAGAGTATGACATCAAAGATTTACACCCAACTATGCCAAGAAAATGATCAAGTAGAAAGACTTAATAGAACTAATGGTGAAGTAATTAAGATAGCAATTCAAAAAGGTAAACCGGTGCAGACATAGGTGTGTGGCGAAAGAGTTCACTTCGTAGCCACGGAGTTTCGGGTTCAGTCCCCCTGCGCTGCACATTGGGCAAGGATCTTCTCTTACAGACCCTTAGCCATCAATGCCTTGTAAGTGAATTTAGTACACACACACACCCTTGCATACATACATACATACATACATACATACATACAAGCGCACTTGCATACATACATATATACATACACACTTACTTAGACACACACACACATACTCACACACTTGTATACGTACATACATTACATACATACAAAAATACCCTATTGTTGATGTTGAAATTCTAATGAAGGAGCCTTGGATCTAGGTTAGAAACCAGTTCTTTCTCTAATGGCACGAAATCTTGATATGAAACTGAATAATGACACACATATATACTTACACACACTCACACACATTTATATATATATACAGGGTGTCCTATAAAAGTGTACACTTTAATAGCCGATAATCCACTTAATTTTCATTTCTTTTAAGATTTAAACTCATTAGAAATAATGAAGAGAGCTAGACTAAGCTTTGAACAAAGCTCCTAAAATGCTACTGGATCGTTGAAAATGCAGTCTAAGTGCAAAGATGGTTTAGAAGGGAGTTTCAAAGAGATCCTCCTACACGGTTTACCATCACTGGAATAACAGATAAGTTTGAAGCAGATGGAATACTTCAGAATATCCAGAAGAAATATTCCTGAAAAGCGTGGGTATAGACAAGCCCCCAATATGCAAGAAAGGGTACTAAAAACATATTGTCAAAGCTGAAGAAAGTCTGTGTGGAAAGCAAGCGAGTCATGAGACAAGAATTTCAAAACTAAGCGTTCATCACATATTGAAGTAGTATCATTGGAAAACTTACATTCCAAGAATGGTCCAGGTGATGTGGAGCGCAGAGTGGAGTTTTGCAAGATGTGTGCAAGCTGCTCACTTTCCAACAAAGATTATTTGGAGTGATGAAGCTATATTTAAATTAACTAGCTCAGTTACCTACTCCAATTATACCTACTGGGGACCTGAAAATTTGCATTTTACGGAAGAACATCATGTTAATTTATCAAATGTTACAGTATGGTGCGGCATATCATCAAAAGAAACAATCGAACCATACTTTTGACAGCACTGTGGCTGATCCTATTTTCTTGAACTTGTGACAACTTGTATTCAAAGCCTTCGAGAGGACTTTGAAGTTGTGAAGTTTTATTTCCAGCAAGATAGGGTACCCCACATTGTCATAGTAATATAAGAGCCTACCTCGATGAGATTTTTACAAACAGGTGGATTGGACGAAGAGGTTCAGTAGCCTACCCTTTGAATTCACCGGAATTCACACCACTACACTTTTTCCTATGGTAATTCTTAAAGGATAAAGTTTCCAGTACAAAACCGGCAACAGTCGATGAATTGTGGGCGGCCATTGAACGAGAATTTCTTGATCTTTGCGATTCCATGGCTGCGCGTTATCAAGCAATGTCTGGACCAGAAAGAGCTTCAGTTTGAAAATAGTTCATAAAGATATTGAATTCTAATGGTAGATTCTATTAAATGCTGAAAATGAAATGTATTTTATAAGCATTCAATGTGTGTATATATTTTTATTAAATGCTGTGTGTGTGTGTGTGTGTGTGTGTGTGTGTGTGTGTGTGTGTGTGTGTGTGTGTGCGTGTGTGTGCGTGTGTGAGTGTGTGCGTATGTGTGTATGTGCGTACACATATGCATATACACGACGAGCTTCCACACGGTTTCCGCTTATCAAATTTACTCATAAGGCACTTGCCTGCTCGGAGCTAAAGTAGGAGACACTTAGATAATGTGCCGCACAGTGGAACTGAACCCGAAGCTATGAATTTTCAAAGTAAACTACTCGATTCCACAGTTATGCTTGCACCCAAGGAAAACATCTTCCACCCTATACCGAGACATCTGATTTGTTCAATAGGGACTACATTGCTCAATGTACCCCTCTTTATTTTAAGCCGATATTTTGTGTGTTGAGGGAGATTTCGATCCTGTTTCTATTAGGTTACGAAACTGTGTACTGAATGCCTTTATTTCTCGTTAAAATATATGAAATTAATGTTATTGTTGTTTAACAGAGAACTTAACACTGGAGTCGTAACATTGATAAACATTCATCAAAACATTAACATGAAAACATATTAAAACAGTACCGGGTTCTCATGTTATCATCTTCCCCCATACGTATTCTATTAGCACGTAGCATAATCCTTTGAATATACACAATAATATTCTTATGCATAACAATGTTCTGAAAAAGCTCTTCTGATGTCAACAAGCCAAGCTATACTTCCTTAAGGCAATCTAATTATTCAAGGCATAAATGTCTGTACAATTGCAGTCAACCGCGGCAAGCAGAAAGAACGTATTAATATTTGATAGATAATTGTCATCAATGTACAACATTAACATTTCAGATGGCGTTACATTGGTTAATCTATAGTTAAGATCTACGTGTGCATGGGTATACATACAAGTACGTATGTGTGCATGCATGTATTGTATACGTGTGTTGGGGCATATGTCTATATCTGTGTGTTAAATGACATCGCTTATACAAGGGCCTTTGTGCTTTTGTTTAAGTACATGGATGCGTATATGTGTATCTATCTATCTATCTATCTATCTATCTATCTATCTATCTATCTATTTATCTATCTATCTATCTATCTATCTATCTATTTATCTATCTATCTATCTATCACATACTTTTATGTGTGAGCAAATGTGTATACTTGGATGTGCGTATTTGTCTGTATTTATGCGTTTATCACCTATGAGCTCCTACATATCTACACACACACACACACACACACACACACACACACACACACACACACACACACACACACACACACACACACACACACACACACACACACACAAGTTTCAAAACTTCTGGAATGCAATTACTATGTCCATACATACAAAGATATATGCATACAGACATGCACGCAGATATACACATATATGTATATGTACATACATATGTGTATGGTGTTTGTGTGGTAGATAGATAGATAGACAGACAGATAGATAGATAGATAGATAGATAGATAGATAGATAGATAGATAGATAGATAGGTACTAATTAGTTATAAGGATTCGATAGAACCTAGGCACATCAACGCGTAGGGCGCCAGAAATGGCTAGATGCGATAACACAAAGTTCACAGTCACATAAACAAGAATGAAGTTATCAGATGTTTGTAGGATATGTGTAAGAACCAAATCTAATTTAAACCGTCGATCCGACTCTGGGGTTGGTTCCAGGTGTAGTATAAGTATAAAAATAGAACACAAACGGCGTTTAAAATTTACGAAACGAGAACACGTCATTTGTTTCCTCTTTATACATACATACATTCGTAAATACATACATGCATACATACATCAATGAGAGAGACGGAAGACAGCATATGCCAGATGGGTCGAAACGATTGTAGTGATGAATAAAGATTTGTAAATTCCCCCTTCAGTCTCATTGATTACACACTCAACGAACACTGACTCAGTGAACATGCTTTAGCAGCAAACTACCAGGTGTATACCATACGATTTATCGACTACTAACATATATATGTGTGTGTGTGTGTGTGTGTGTGTGTGTCTGTGTGTGTGTGTCTGTGTGTGTGAGAGAGAGAGAGAGAGAGAGAGAGGGGGGGGATGACCACTAAGTGGAATCCTTTATGCTAGAAATCGACCATCAATATTCAGAATTTTCTTTATGCTAGGCCACTGGTTTTAAATTGGTGTTAATTAAACTAATATCCAATGTATCACCTTTATTATCATTATATATA
>NC_068981.1:19122828-19124871 GCF_001194135.2 Octopus bimaculoides
GATTGACCGTTGATTGAACACTATTCAATTTTTTTTCTCCGTGCTTTTCTCCTTGTCTCCGTATTCTTTCTGTTGAAGAGCGTAGCTCGAAACGTCAAATACTTTCCGTATTCCCGAGCGTCATACTAATATATCCTTTTGTTATTTACACCACCTGTCCTCGTCTGTTGTTATTATTTGTATATTCTCCCATATATATATATATATATATATATTTATATATGGTGGTTGTCTACTCCTTACACAGAGTTTGACCACCTCCTGCACCTACACCTTAGCCCTTTCATGGCGTCTGATGTGGCTTTTTAAACCAGACAGTGTTTTGAAAAAACACCCACACAGATTGCATCTCCGATTTGCACTACCAATATCCCGTAGTCTGGCTGACCGTTGGGGCAACACTGATGACTATGCAACCAGATTTCTTCTCCCGTCGCTGTCTTCTACCTCTCGCACTGCGTCCCTCATCTTTAAGCCTGTCAACTCACATGTTTTTTTTCCCCCACCTCTTTCTCTGTCTGCCCCTGTGTCTGCCACCTTTGATTATTCCCTGAAAGATTGTTTCGGCCATCCCCGATGCGTTTCTTTGCTGTTGTAAGAAGTTCCTCATGGGGCCCTATTGCTTGCCTTATTCTTCTTTTCACTCCCTCAGTTGTGACATGTTTTCTGTATGATATTCCCAAAAGTCTCCTGAAACATTTCATTTCTGTAGCCTGGCTTCTTCTTTCGATTTCTGCTCTCAGTGTCCCTGTCTCACAAGTGTACAGGAATAGTGATCTCATTAACCTAATTTTGGAGCTCAATGAGATATTTCTGAAATGCATATTTCAATATCAATAATATATATAATGTATGCGTGTGTGTGTGTGTGTGTGCTTGCTAGCTAGTTTACATTTTATAGCCATTTTGTTATATATATTCACTTATTTTAAAGCTGGTGCACCTGCATATCCGCAGTCAAATGACTAAAACACGTAAACGAAAATATATATACACACATACATGTATGCACTTTTATGTGTGAATATACATATGCATACAAATACATAATACATAGATATGCACAATTATATGTCTGTGCGCGCGCACTCGTGTGTGTTTATGTATACTGATATTTTATTTCGGTAGACCATTAATATAGAGGCGCAATGGCTCAGTGGTTAAGGCAGTGGACTCACGGTCATAGGATCGCGGTTTCGATTCCCAGACCGTGCGTTGTGAGTGTTTATTGAGCGAAAAAACCTAAAGTTCCACGAGGCTGCAGCAGTGGGTAGTGGCGAACTCTGCTGTACTCTTTCACCGCAACTTTCTCTCATTCTTTCTTCCTGTTTCTGTTGTACCTGTTATTCCAAGGGGCCAGCCTTGTCACACTCTTTGTCACGCCGAATCTCCGCGAGAACTACGTTAAGGGTACACGTGTCTGTGGAGTGCTCTGCCACTTGCACGTTGATTTCACGAGCAGCCTATTCCGTTGATCGGATCAACTGGAACCCTCGTCGTCGTCGTAACTGACGGAGTGCCACCAGACCATTAAGAGAACAGTGAAGCAAAGAGACTCGCCTGCATCGTGCTGGTGTAGTACAGAGAGCAAGTTTAGTCCTGAAAGAGAACATCAGTAGCGTCGTTTGTTAATCTTTCACTCTTGACTCTTTCCCTTCTTTCAATAGTTTTCTCCTGTTCCTTTGTATTACTGTGTCAGGAGAACTTCTCGTGCGATTTGAGAAAGATGTGCGAGCTTTGATGTTGGTTTGGTGTTGTATCAGTCGTGTTTGTGTGCGTGTGTGTATGCATATATATATATATATATATATATATATATATATATATATATATATACATATATATACGTACATATACATGTATGGATATACTTACATATATGTATAAACCTTTATAGATACATAGATAGATAGATGGATTGATATATATAGCGATATATAGATATATATACATATACATACATATATATGTATATACATATACATTTATGCATAAACATTTATACACACACATACACACACACACACACACACACACACACAC
>NC_068981.1:19124881-19128926 GCF_001194135.2 Octopus bimaculoides
CACATATATATATATATATATATATATATATATATATTATATATATATTACAAATATATAGATGTAGATATAAATATACATACTTATATACACACAAATGTCTACAAGCTTACATGCACATACATACAGGTTGTTAAATTAATTTAAATCATATTTTTTGTGATATTAAATATTGTTTTAGACATCTTTATATTAAAAGAAACTGTTTTCGCAAACTAATTGTTTATGTTTTTCATTTATTTACAACAAATTTTACTTTGCAGCAAAATAAAACATTTTATAGAATTTCTACTAAAAGAACACATCTTTATTGTTTACAGTAACCATTTTCTACTTCTCTCAAATAATTTATATTACTGACGAATATAGCCTTTCTCAATTTTTAAATTGAGGAACTTGTTTTGCATATAATTTTCAATCATTAGAATAATCATGCCATCACATATTGATTCATCTTCTCTGTACACACGCGCGTGTGCGCAATCTTTTGACCTGCCCTCTTCTTATATGTTTTCTCATTAGCCTCTACCCTCCTCCTTAATTAGACATTGGTTTCAAATTTTGGTACAAGGCTAACAATTTCGAGATAAGGGGTAAGTCGATTACATCGATCTCAGTGCACAACTTCTTCTTCATAGACCCCCGACAGGATAAAAAACAAATTTGAGCTCGGCGGAATTTGAACTTAGAACGTAAAGACGGACGAAATGCCGCTAACGATTCTACCAGCTCGCCGCCTTCCATTAGCTATATATTAAACTCAGTTATACTAAGGTCTTTGTTTTTGGTCAGTTTTATCCTGTTACGATATTTGTACCACATCAATTAGAAATGTCTAGGAAATACGGCGTCCTGTTATTGATGTTTCTCTTAGTCGTCAAAAGGCTATGTTCTGTTCGAGCAGCATCAAAAATATTTAACTATGTTAGGTAAAGAAGGAGGAAGTAGTGGGGAAAGCACACCGTTCTCTCGTAGAAGCATTCGTATTTTAGTTTAGAAGGCCATCAATAAACTCAAGTGTGAGGAAAAATAGAGGCAAAGTGAAGACACTTGCCCAAGGTACTGCGTAGTGGAACTGAACTCTCTAATTATGTGGCTGAAAAACGAACTGCTGAAAAACACACACATGCCTGCACGTACAATAAATTCTAGCTGTCACCGACACGTCTGTTTTGCTGGTTAGGGGCTACACCGTTCAATGTATATCTCTTCACTTAATCTGATAGGGTTAAATAAAGTAGCACGGTGGAGTACATTGACATTTTGAAAGGAACACCAATAGCATTCTGTAACAAACCTTCAATAATCTTGTTCCTTCTTCTCTAAATGGTTGTTGTTCTATTCATTTATAGGACTGCCCCGGTGGAACTTCTCCTGCGGGGTGAACGAGTTGTGTAAGCCTGACTGGAGTTCGATTTGTTACTAATTCAGTTGCAAGATGAGTTTGCTTTATATTGCTAGCTTTTTTCTAATATTATTTATTTTTCCTTTCGTGTCTCAGCTGCACAATAGCTTTACTGTGCTTCAGAGAGTTACCACAGCCTCCTGTTTCTTTGCTCTGGAGTCTGTGCTGTCAGTTGATTATTCTGTACTTGCGCGAGCTATTTCCGTTTGGTGTCTTTTGGCTTTAGAGTATCAACAATAAGACAATTCTTTTATGCTCGGGAGAGCCTGGCCAACATGTCCCTCTCTGATTCAATCCCCTTTTGTTTAAATTCGATTGCAGATATTTGTTTCACTCTTTTGAGTCTATCATTCTTTCACTCAATTGCCTTTTATTCTCTGTGTTGTGCTTTTACTGCCAAGATTTTAGACGCGGTTGCATACATTTCTGCTCAGCGTGTTTAAGAACAGAGATGAATCACTAACAATACCCGTATTAACTGCTTAACATGGAGTACAACGTTGTAAATCTCAACCCGTGATCCTAAATGGCAGCACACGTATGTTTTGTGTATTAACAATTTTCAAACAAATTTCAATTGCATTTTCCTCATAAATACAAAATAAACGTAAAATTTCCATTCAACAAACATTATCATGTGGATATAATAAATGTAATCTGTAAAAAAAGAATTAATTTTGTCATTTCTTATTAAAATGATATAAAATTATATTTTATGTCATTTTATATTATATTTTGTGCTCTTTTTTAATATCCAAAATTAACTGCGTAACAAAAGAAAACATTGTTTGTAAATATGAAATAAAGATATATGACGGAGGAGATTTGAAATGGAAATATTAATTAATGCCAAAAATATTGAAAAATTACATTTTTGTTAAATTGGATAATCATACAGGATGTGAATTTATGTGATTGAAAAGCTGATATTAAAACAGTTTGTTGGTTTTTTATTTATGAGATTGCCTGCAGAAATCTTAGAGTTAATAGATCAGTCTGGTCATAAACACAACTATAATGGACCCGACTTTAATTGCTTTGTTTGCAAATGCAGCACAAATTAGCTTGCACATTAGAAACGTTGGGAAAATAAACGAAGCCAAAAGGTTCAACAGACCTTAGTGGCTGATAAGTTTAGTGCTTGGGTACAATAAAAATGTCTGAAGTTTCAGGCAAAGATGCATTGACAGAATAGAAAGAAATACGACGGCCGTTCGAAGTGAAAAGAAACAAAAAGGTGTATAGGTTAGAAGATGAAAATAGGAAGACGGTCAGAAGGTGAGCACATTGATTAAAAGCTGCAGAAAGGCAGGTGTGAGTTTTTGGAGGGGTGGCTGAGGAAGAAAAGGGGCAGTTGGTGTCAGAAGCACCGCGAAATATATTTAGAGACAGAAAGGCAATAGAAATTTTAGAAATAGCAGCAGTGTAGTATGAGTTAAGTGATCACTTCCGAATTAGTTTTGATTAAAAACATACACACATGGAAATACAAACGTGTCTCCATGCATAAACATGTATACAGCTAGTGATTTTACCTTCTACTTATTCTTAGTGCAAGTTTTGAAGAGTGCAGTTCGATTTTAACAGTTCTTTTTTTACTTTTTCAAAGCTATAATGGAGGTGACAAAGAAACGTATTTGGCATATTTTATTTTATGAGTTCAATAAAGGCAACAACGCAGCGGAAAGTGCGAGGAATATTATTGCAATATAAGGGGATCGAACAATAAGCGTAAATCAGCGTCAACGGTGGTTCCAGAAATTCCGAGCCGGAAGTTACAGCCTAGAAGACAAGCCTCGTCCCGGAAAATCTGTAAAGCTCGACGAGGACGTCCTACAAACCCTGGTGGAACAATATCCCATCGTAACTGTTGAGGAACTAGTAGAGAAGCTTGGATTTGATAATTCGACCATTCATCGACACCTGCGTGCCATCGGAAAAGTCAGCAAATTGGGCCAAAGGATTCCTCACAAGTTTTTCTAGTCTAATCGCGCGCAGAGAGTGAATGTAAGCTCTTCTTTGCTGTCACATCTCACGAGTGAACCTTTTTTGGACTGAATAGTGACTGGTGATGAGAAATGGGTTCGCTATACAAATGTCAAGCGCCGAAGACAGTGAATAAGGAAAGGAGAAACACTGGCACCCTAGGATAAAGAAGGTCTTCACCCACGTAAGGTATTGCTATCTGATTGGTGGGATACGAAAGGTTAAGTCCACTATCAACTTTTAAACCCAAACCAAACGATAACAAAGGAGATCTACTGTGAGCAGCTTGCGCGACTTAAGTCAGCTCTAGAAGAAAAACGACCGTCTTTGGTTTCAAGACAAAAGGTGTTCTCCCATCAGGATAATGCTCGGCCACTACATGCAGCGAGGATGACATTCCAAAGGCTGGAGTAGTTTGAATGGGAAACGATGCCCCACCCACCATATTCGCCGCACATTGCCTCATCTGTTTATCATTTATTCCGCAGTCTTCAAAATCATTTGTACGGAAAAAATAAGAATTCTGTAGACGAGGTCAGAACAGAACCGGAGGAGTATTTTTCGTTACGGACAAATGAATTTTTGAAGAGGGGCCTCACAAGCCTACCAGATGGATGAAAAAGCATTGTAGAAAATGAAGGACAGTATATTTTA
>NC_068981.1:19128990-19131299 GCF_001194135.2 Octopus bimaculoides
TATATATATGGCGGTCAGATGTTGCGATAGAGGGATGTGCTAAAGAGAGTTATGAAGAACACCAGCACCCTCACAGATATCTGGAAGGAGGAGGCCCTGTTTACTTACACACAGACGCACACACACACACACACACACACACACACACACACACACACATGTATGTATGTATGTATGTGTGTGTGTATGCATGCACATAGACAATGATGTATACATTCAACTATATACATATTTACCAGGGACATGCCCTCTAGGTCGGCGAGATAAGCAGAGCTTAGCCAGACAGAAGCTATACATATTAATTATCAAAAATAAACAGAAAATGATTTCCAAGTCGTTATAAAAATGCTAATGTAATGTCTGGCATTCAGTTAATGGCTATTATTCCTATGTTAGACAGACAAAACTATTTGCTGCCATTAACTCTCACTTTCTACGCTAACACGTAACCCGACTAGTCCCACGCGTCACGTGTTCATCGCCACATTACCGAAAATATGAAAATATTGAAATGATTTTAATAAATTTCATTACAATGTGTTTGTGTTTAGCTCAATCATTAGAAGTGTGCATCTGCCGCTCATGTTTGTGCTCCAAGAGATATTTCATTGTATGTTATGTATAAATTGTTGATGTTGTTTGCGTTGCTGCTGATGTTGCTGTTTGTGTTGTTGTTGTTGCTATTGCTGCTGCAGCTGCTGTTGTTGTTGCTGTTGTGGTATCCCAAATCAACTCTGATCGAACCAAAATCAATTTATATTAGTATGAATATAGAGTGCCTGTGTGCACGCGATTGTGCGTTTGTGTTTGTGTCTGTCTATATACGCAAATGCATCTGTGTCAAAATTTAAGATATGTAACTTTTATCTTCTACTTGTTTCACTCATTAGACTACGGCCATGCTGGGGCACCACCTCGAAGAATTTTTAGTCGAACGTATCGATCCCCAGTTCATTTTTAAAGCCTGGTACTTATTCTATAAAGGCTTTTGGCCGAACAGCTAAGTTACGGGGACATAGACAAATCAGCACCGTTTGTCAAACGGTGGTGGGGGTACAAACACAGACACAAAGACACACATATAGATGTATATATACACATACATTTATACGGCGGGTTTCTTTTAGTTTCCGTTTACCAAATCCACTCACAAAGCTTTGGTCGGCCCGAGGCTATAGTAGTAGACACTCACCCAAGGTGCCACGCAGTGGGACTGAACCTGGAACCGTGTAGGCGGGTAGCAACCATCTTACCACTCAGCCACGCATATGTTTAATATACTAATGTTTATGTTTGTTTTCATGCATATTTAAAAAAAAAATTTTTTTAACTATTATCTATCTATCTATCTATCTATCTATCTATCTATCTATCTATCTATCTATCTGTCTGTCTGTCTGACTGTCAGCTTGTCTGTCTATGTATGTATAACTGTTTAACTGTTTAACTTGTTTCAATCATTTGACTGTGGCCATGCTGGAGCACCGCCTTTAGTTGAGCAAATCGACCCCAGGACTTATTCTTTGTAAGCCTAGTACTTATTCTATCGGTATCTTTTGCCGAACCGCTAAGTTACGGGGACGTAAACACACTAGCATCGGTTGTCAAGCGATGTTGGGGGGACAAACACAGACACACAAACACACATATACATATACATACACATATATAAAACGGGCTTCTTTCAGTTTCCGTCTACCAAACCCACTCACAAGGCTTTGGTCGACCCGAAACTATAGAAGAAGACACTTGTCCAAGATGCCACGCAGTGGGACTGAACCCGGAAACATGTGGTTGGTAAGCAAGCTACTTACCACACAGCCACTCCTGCGCCTATGTATGTATGTATGTATGTATGTATGTATACACATGCATACATACATTCATACATACATACATACATACATACATACATACATACATACATACATACATTTTGTAAAACCATAAATACATTCTGTAAAACCATAAGTACTTCAGCCTCAAAAACTAAGTAAACTCCTAAAGAAACTCCACAATGTAGTTTGAGTCCTTTCATCACCCCTATTGCGTCCATTCTTCTAGTACCCTTTCCTGACCGATACATCCAGTCCCTTTCCTTCAGACTATCGAATCAAGAGAACACCATTCTTTTAATCATTAAGGGACCAACAGGAAAATCAACTGAATTAATCTTGCCAGTCTTAGAGGATGTGCGAGGGCTATGAGCATCGCTCTTCCTTACAACGAAAACCCCAATAACAGGGACAAAACGTTTTCTCATTAACTAATGATTTCACAGACTGAATTTCAGTTCTTACCCGGTTCTC
>NC_068981.1:19131431-19134683 GCF_001194135.2 Octopus bimaculoides
GAGCATCGCTCTTCCTTACAACGAAAACCCCAATAACAGGGACAAAACGTTTTCTCATTAACTAATGATTTCACAGACTGAATTTCAGTTCTTACCCGGTTCTCATTAAATAAAAATGTCTCATTTTATACACTGCGTAAATTATTATATAATTATCTATTATATTATCATATTATATAGTTATATTATCAATGAATAATATTTATCAGGTAATTTTCAGTGTTCAGCTATCGGCTACGTTTTCTAATATACAAGAAATCTGAGAGTAAGAATTACAAGAAATACGAGGCAATTTCCACATTATATAATATATAATATAGCTAGATGTGTTACAAACACGCTTCATTCCCAGAAGTATATCAGGTTCCAAATAACTAAACTAATTAAACGAATAAAAATAAAAATTAACTTCAAAGTAAATCTATTAAGTCACCTTCAATATCTCTCAAGAGTTAAAGACAAGACCAAATTAATAAAGGTAACAGAGTATGCCGCTTTAAATGCAGCCTATCAAGACTTGAACACTAGATGAGAAAGAAATTACGTGGTGAATACTATTTTGTCTATGACATCAATTCTAGATAACAAAAGCAAAAACGGAATAAAAGAAAATGAAGTATGTATGTGGGCGTATGTACAAATATATACTTGTGCGCGCCCACACTCATATATACAATGCAATTCATATTTGTGTGGAGCCATGATTTATCTCTGCTCGTGTAGATATATAAGTGTGTATGTGTGTGTATGTGGATGCGTGTGTGTGTGTATGCGCGCGATTGCGCGTGTGTATGTGTGCACATTTTCTTGTGTGTGTTTGTGTATGTATACACACACACACACATAAACACACGGACGCACACATATGTATAAACATATACACACACCTTTCTGGTGATTCTCTGAAACGAGAAGAAAGAAAGTGTTAAATAAACAATTATCCAAAATTTTAACTACCTCCTTTTTCTTAATATATTTAATCTCTACACCAGTTCAAACAGTATATGTATGTATGTATGTATGTATGTATGTATGTATGTATGTATGTATGTATGTATAAGGCGGTGCTCCAGCATGACCGCAGTCAAATTACTGAAACAAGTAAAAGAATGCAAAAATAAAAGAATGTATGCATGCCATTGTTCAGTTTTATTTCAAGATTTCTTGCCAATAGAGAAAGAGCCGGTTTCTAACCTAGACCCAAGGTTCCTTCATTGGAATTTCAACAACAAGGTATTTTTGTTTGTATGTATGTATGTATGTAAGTATGTATGTATGTATGTATATATGTATGTATGTATGTATGTATGTATGTGTGCGTGTGTGTATGTGTGCATGTAGGTAAATGTGACGATTTGTATGTATGTATGTATGTATGTAAATATGAAGATTTATATGCATATATGTATGTGTGTGTGTGTGTGTGCGTGCGTATCTGTGCGTGAGCGCGCACCCAACTGAACCTCTTCATCCAATTTCCTCCTGAGAAACATCACCCACCACCCGTCACTTCTTACTGCAGTATTCTCTTGCTCTTGTTAAATGTGAGCAGAACTACATATTTCACCAACCATTCCCTGATACCAGTTTTATTTTTTCTCTCGCTGGTACCATTTCACTTCATTCTTTATATTGGTCACCCTCCTATGCCACCAGCTTATCTCTCCTTCTCCACCATCAAATCTCTCTGTCCCTCCCCATTCACTACACCTGTTCCATACTCATACAACATACCCAACCACAAATCATCTTTACTTCTCTCTTTCACTCTCTCTCTCTCTCTCTCACTTTTTCTCTCTTTCTCTCTCTCTTTCTTTTCCCAGTCTATTTATTACTATCCTGCTAGTCTTCGCCCTCTCTGCAATGTTCATCTCTCTCTCTCTCACCCGCACATGACTCATATGCAGCATTATCCCGCGTTCTCTATATCCATCCCTCAACTTATTCCACTTTCTACAGTTCTCACCTACTCTTCCTTACCTTCCCTACTTATCTACCCACTGCAATACTTGTTCTTCATTATATTCACCTCCTTAACCATTCTCCGTCTCGAACCATCTCTCAATCTCCGATACCCTCTTACAACTTATATACAACCATACGTTCTGTTTTCCTGTCTCCACTTACTTCTCAATCCTATCTTGAATGTCTACCCTGACACCTAATCGTCATTATTCTTATCTCTTTTCCGCTCCACGCTGGTCACTCCCACCCTTTTTCTGTAATATGAGGAGCCATGTATTTCCCCTATGACTCGTAACTTTTCTTACTTCCTCTCTCACACTTCAGCTCTCACCTCCTTGCATACAGCCCCCCTCTCTCTCTCTCTCTCTCTGAGTACTATAGCTGCACTCAGTCGAATGGGATATTAGTTTTTCAAGCTGCAAGGCAACCTAACTAGTGTTGGTGCCATCAAAAATGTACAAATGTACTCAGTATACGGCGTAAAGTGGTTAGCATTAGGAAAAGTATCTAGCTGTAGAAATCACGCCGAAGAAGACATTGGACCACGATGCAGTCTTCATATCTCACCGATCCTATCAAACAGTGCAGCCTACACTGTAGTTGATATTTTTCGCCTCCAAGTACCTTTGCCAGCTTCACCGCATTGTTGACAGTCTCATGTTGAATATCTTCAGGTGAGAATCCCTTGTAGTCCTGGATATTCTCTGGCCACACCTTCCAGCATGCGATGAGGGTTTCCTTTTTCATGTCTTTAAGAGCAGCCTGGATGATTGACAGGCACGTTGCGATCGTGAAGTTACATACGCCAGTACTCCTTTAATATATTCTCCTCATTTTAACATACGCATCTCTTCTCTCCTCTCTATCCACTTAATACTACCACTACATTCTTAAATTTTCATTCACACCACAGGACGCCTTTGAATGAACAGCATATCGAATCTATGTCTCCACCCTTTCCATTTGTAACGACAACATATGAACTCCTATTGGAGTTTACATACCACTTCTACGAACTACTTTCCTTGGATAATGGAACTGCAACTATAACGTCATTCTCTCTTTTACTCTTTTACTTGTTTCAGTCATTTGACTGCGGCCATGCTGGAGCACCGCCTTTAGTCGAGAAAATCAACCCCAGGACTTATTCTTTGTAAGCCTAGTACTTATTCTATCGGTCTCTTCTTGGCAAACCGCTAAGGTACGGTGACGTAAACACACCAGCATCGGTTGTCAAGCGATGGTGGGGGGACAAACAGAGACACACAAACACACACACACACACAC
>NC_068981.1:19135269-19140100 GCF_001194135.2 Octopus bimaculoides
TGTTTCTTCATGGTGATGAGCACAGTTTTATATGTCTGCATGGCAGCATCGATGGCATTTTTAAATTGGTGAGACCGCACCATATAGGGATCCCATGCTTCTGCATTCCCTTGCAATTCCTTTGCTGTCCTTAAAAGGTCGGAGAAATGTCTCGATTGTCAGGCCCACCTCATCCACTTCTTCCTCTGGATCTGGCGCTTCCTCCTCCTCTTCGCTGGCAGACTTAGTTAACTCCAACAAATCTTCGTCTGTCAGGGTTTCAGAGTGGGCATCGATGAGGTTGTTGATCTCATCTTGCGTGATGTCGTCAAAACCTTCGCCTCCAAGTACCTTTGCCAGTTTCACTGCATTGCTGACAGTCTCGTGCTGAATATCTTCAAGTGAGAAGCCCTTGTAGTCCTAGATACTATCTGGCCACACCTTCCAACATGCGATGAGGGTTTCCTTTTTCATGTCTTTAAGAGCAGCCTGGATGACTGACAGGCACGTTACGATCGTGAAGTTGCGCCAGTACTCCTTTAACTTGAAAATCACTTCCCAATCTATTGCGTCCACAATGTGTTCCGAATGTAAAGTGCCTTGAAAGCACGGATCACGCCTTGATCCATAGGCTGGATGAAGGAGTTAGCAGGGAGCACCAGTGGACAGGCAGCGGGTTTTTATTCTTATTCTTGAAGGCCCTCGGGTTCGCGAACTTGTAGATAAGTCCTGGTTTATTACACTGTGAGGTCGTTCAGCAAAGAATTGCAGAACCATCGAGGGAGAATACATGATGTCTGTGTGTAAAGAGAGAGAGGGAGAGAAGGAGAGAGAGAGAGAGAAAGAAAGAGAAAGAGAGATTAGCGCTAATGCACTACATTAAAGATAGTTAGTTAGCACATATATTCTCTGTAGACAAGCTGGGAATACGTGGTAATACTATTTGTTTACTACCACAGGAATAATTGCTTTTCGACTGCTTGAAATCTCTCTCCTTTAACCAAATCTTTGCACTACATTTGAACACTTAGCATCCTTCATTCTTACAACTTTGTTTCTGATCTCGATTCTTCAAAAATCATTAATTATTGTCTTATGTTTTGAAGTAGTCTCCCTATTTCATTTTTTTGTGATTCTTTTTAAAGCAGTTACTGCATCTCTTTTTATCCTTGTTTGAAGTGTCCTTGCATTAGTGAATCTTCTTTCTTTCAGTTTCTTTGCTTGTGTTGTGCTTGCTGAGGTGTTTCGGATTCCTTCGCATTAGATTTTCTCACTTATTTTCTTGTCTTTGTTATATTTGTGATAGAGCTTAACGTGCCCTGGCATAAGCCGTTCTTCTAATATTTTCTCGGTCTCGGTTTCGTAATCTTTGCTCCGGAGTTTGTAAGAAGCTTCGAAAGATAATTTCCTTGTCCGCAGAAAGACTTCTCTCTTCACTGGATAGCATTGTTGCTTTCTCTTTCTTTCGCAGCTCATATTTTCTTCTTTCACTCATTTCTATCTATCTATCTATCTTTGTCTCTCTCTATCTCTTTGTCTCTCTTTCTCTCTCTATCTGTTTATCCCTTACACAGTCACTGTTTCTATTTCATGCTTTTATTGTCTCCGTCTTCCACTACCCCTCCCTGTCTCTCTCTCATTTTCTTTGTCTTTCTCTCTCTCCCCTTCTCTCCCTCTTTCTCACTTCCTCGGCGCTTTCCTTCCCCACCACCACATCAACACCTACAACATTTAGTCAAATGAAAGATCTGAGCATACACACACACATACATACTTGCAACATGCATACATACATACTTGCATATATGCACGCGTACATACATGCATACGTATATGTATGCATACATATATACATGCATATATAAATACGTGCATGCACACATACATGCATGCATAAATACATACATACATGCATACATACGTACGCCCGTTGTCCGTACGTACATGCATATATTCCGGGGTGACCAGTTCAAAGAAGTTATGTCCAGCCACTTAGTAACATGAGCTCAAATAAATCTGAGAGTGGGTAAGCATTTAATCCATAATCGTAAGTCCGACAAAATATATGATGTTGGACTAACGATTATCAATTAAATGTTTATATATGTAGTGTGGGGGTGTAAGTGTAGGGGGTAGGTGTGTGTGCGCATGTGTGTGTGTCTAACAAGTAAGATGTAACAAAGTTATCTGTTACACACACACACACACACACACACTCACGTATATATGTATGCTTAGGTATATAGAAAGATAGATAGATAGATTGATAGAGAGAGAGAGAAAAAAAGAGAGAGACAGAAACAGAGATAGACAGACAGATAGACAGTAGTCAGTCAGACAGTCAGAAAGATAGATAGAAAGAGATAGGTAGAGAGAGACAGATAGACAGAGACAGACAGATAGACAGACAGACAGAGACAGACAGACAAAGACAGACAAACAGGCAGACAGGCAGACAGACAGGCAGGCAGGCAGGCAGGCAGGCAGGCAGGCAGACAGACAGATAGACAGACAGACAGACAGACATACAGATAGATAGATAGATAGATAGATAGATAAAATCACCCTTCTCTGAAGTGATGCTATCTCGCAACAGGTCAAACCTGCTGAAACAGAACTACAATCAAAGACATTTTCCAGAGTGTAGGGAAGCTAAAGCCATTTATCTAATGTGTCTTTAAAAACAATATGGTGTAACACTATCTCTACCAGGGGAAATAACAACGTACAGACTTTCTCCTTGGTTCGACACTTAGAAGATTTGTTATATTTACTTAATGGTGGCACAAAGGGTTAGTGTGTGTTTAGCAAGAAATTTCTTTCCGAAAATAGTTGCATATACGAGGGTATGCTGAAAAGTTCCTGGTTTTAAAGGTGTCGCGAAAGGCCTGGTTGGTGGCCCTACCTTCCGCGTTCTTTTATAGGGCTTAGAAAAACTGAAGGAACGCTGCAATAAATGTGTGAATCTGAGAGGGGAATTAATTGAATAAAATCATAATTAACTGATCCTCCTATATTTTCTTTTACCCAAATCCAGAAACTTCTCGGCACCTCTTTGTATGTATGTCTACAAGTCTATTGTGAGTGCGCGAGCCACAGAGCATACCACTTCCTTCCCCAAATCCACAAGCCCGACAACCCTGGCCACCCTATCACCTCCGCCTGTAACTGCTCCACGGAATTGATCTCAAAATACCTCGACCGTGTTCTTGCCCCGCTAGTGGCTTCCCTCCCCTCCTATATCCATGACACTAACCATGCTCTCCGTCTCTTCAACTCTTTCTCCTGGCCCCTCTAAACTTCTCTTCACTCTCGATATCAAGAGTCTATATACGGAGATCCCACATAACGAAAGACTTCTTGCCCTCAAACACTTCCTAGACTTTCGACCTAACCCCCAACCTGACACGTCCACACTTCTTCGTCTGGCCGAACTTGTTCTTTCCCTCAATTGCTTCTTGTTCGCTGGGGAGGTTTACCATTAGGTCACGGGAGTGGTCATGGTAATGAGAATGGGCCCCAACTATGCGAACCTGTTCGTTCGATACGTTGAGGCCCAAATATTTTCACGATTCACTGGTCCTACTCCCGAACTATACGGTCGTTATATTGATGATTGTATCGGTACGACCTCACTCCGCCGTGAACAACTAGACTCCTTCCTCTCTTTTGTCCAATCCTTCCATCCTGCCCTCGAATTCTCCTGCACTATTTCCAACACTTCCGTCGCAATTATTGACATTTCTGTCAACTCACACAACTCCGCTCTCACTATCTCCATCCACTACAAACACACCGACTCACATTCATTCCTTAACTTCTCCTCCCACCCTACCTACATCAAGCTCTCCATCCCCTACTCCCAATTCCTCCGTCTGTGCAGGCTCTGGAATCACAACCATCACTTCGAGACTTAGTCTCAACTCATGGCTCACCACTTCATCCTTCGTGGATATCCCCTCACCACTATCCACACTGCCTTTGCCAGGGCATGATCCTTGGACCGTGCCTCTACTCTTTCTCCCTGCACCTGCCCCGCAGTTGCCCGTTTCCCGTTTCCCTTAACTTACCACCCCTCCACCCTGTCCCTTCAACACACCATTCCCTAAACCTTCCGGCGACTCCAGTCCGACCCCTCCACTTCACACATCTTTCCCAACCTACTCCTTCCCTCCTTCAAATGCGCCCACAACCTGCATGACCTCCTGGTCAACAGTTTCTTCCCTAATCCCACCTCCCAGCCTGGCTCGTTCCCCTGCGCCTGCCCACGCTGCCACACTTGCCTCTACCTCTCCAACGCCACCATCTTCACAAGCAGTCATCATTGTCCCTATCATATCACCGACTCCTTTACCTACACTTCTAGCAACGTCATTTATTGCATCTCCTACTCTTTCTGCCCTTCTCTGTTCATCGGTCAAACGAGACGTCGCTTGGCTGACTGGTTTGTGGAGGACATCCGAGATATCAGACTCAGCAATGACACCCCGACCTCGCACCATTTTCGCTGTACCGGTCATTCACTACAACACTTGTCTGTGTTCGGACTATCTTTGCACAGGGACATCCGGACTCCCGCCTTCGCCGTGAACAAGAATTAATCTTCTCTCTTTGCTCCATTGCACCATATGAGCTCAACTCCTTCCTCTCTTCATCTGACTACCCTCCTCTCTTCATCTGACATCTACTTCCTCTCTTCACTCCTACCCACCTCTCTCTTCATTGATGCCCCTCCAGCCCCATCCCACCGCTACCCCACACCTTCACCTCACACCCAAATCCCCATCCCACCTCAGCCTCTACCCCACATATCCCCACACCACCCCAAACTCACACACTACATCACACCAAC
>NC_068981.1:19145114-19146724 GCF_001194135.2 Octopus bimaculoides
ATATATGTGTGTATATATATATATATATATGTGTGTGTGTGTGTGTGTGTGTGTGTATATGTATGTGTGTGTATGTGTCTGTGTCTGTCCCCCCAACATCGCTTGACAACCGATGCTGGTGTGTTTACGTCCCCGTACCTTAGCGGTTAGAATAAGTACTAGGCTTACAAAGAATAAGTCTTGGGGTCGATTAGTTCGACTAAAAAGGCGGTGCTCCAGCATGGCCACAGTCAAATGACTGAAACAAGTAAAAGAGTAAAAGAGTATGTACGTATGTATGTATGCATATCTTTGAGTGTGCGCTGGGTAAATTTGACAGTTTGTACAAAAGCAAACACAATATCCAATCTGAAAATAAAAAAAGTTTTAAAAATCAAAACATAACTAGTATATGGATGGGAGGTAGCAGTTTACTCAAAGTAGCCACCCTCAGCTTCCACCACAGTCTCAAATCGGTTCCAGAACCTGACGCAAGCGTTTCTCACTGTTCCTGGGAGATCTTCGAACACCGTGATCTTGGTTAGCTCAGCTTTGGTGTTGCAATCAGAGCGGTTGATGTCTTTCTCAACCGTGCCCCCAAAACAATAATCCATGGCATTACAATCGGGGTAATAAGGAGGCCAGAAATTGGAGCTGGTGAATTCATAGAAATTCTCCGATGACCACTTCTTTTTCTTTCCGAAGGCATGGAATCCTGCTGCAATATATATGTCCTTCCAGCAGCAACTCTCTTCTGCCAGGGATTGACTACAGTCTCCAGCAGCTTCGTCTGAATTGAGCCTAAGGCCCTGTTTAACGATGTGTAGTGGTATGACGTCACCCTTGCTAGAGACACATTCAAAGACTTCCACAGATGGAGGAAACTTAGCTTACGTGAAACGTGGCACATCACATGTATTGTACGCAAGCCACCTGCTACCCTGAGTGACGTGTAACTGGACCTGGTTGTAGTTCTTTTGATCTAATAGGAATCAGATCACCCCCGGCTCAGTAAGGTGCCTCAACTTGTTCAGGAGCTTCTTTGACTTCGTCAAGCATTCCCCCTTGACCTTGGCTGTTAGAATTTGTCCCTTGTGGCTCTTGTACGAAGAACAAGGGACAAATGTCTAACATCTAGCTTTTGTTTTAGTTACCTCTTTCCTTCAATCTTTTCAAGTTGTCTCTAAGCTTTTATGGCTTTATCTACCGTAATAAGCTGCTGTCTGGCTGAAGCAATTCTACATCAACAGATCTGCTTTGGAACTCCGTTGTCCGACAATGTGTACCAGTGTTTCAGTCAACTGGATTACCTTAATTAATGTGTAAGTTGCTGAGCACTTCACAGATCTGTGTACCCTTAAGATGTACCCTTAAATTAAATCCCAGGCAGAATCACCATCACACAGTATGTGAAAAGCTGTCCTTCTTCAATAGCATGAACTGACAATTCTACTGTTAATAATTTAGTGTAAGATTTACCCCTATCTATACAAGTATAAATTACCATTTTTTATGTCAAACGTGAGTTAATCGTATTTAAAAAGATTATTTAGTAAAAACCACTATATACGTTATAAATTTATTGAATAAAACTAGTAAATATATATATAGATACACACACACACACACAC
>NC_068981.1:19146805-19149770 GCF_001194135.2 Octopus bimaculoides
TATATAAGAACGCTAGCCACTACACATTCTTTGTTTTCTCTCCTTGTTTGATTCTGTGTTCCTTTCTGTGAAAAAGCGTAGGCTCAAAACGTTAAAGACTTTTTCACTTCCCGAGCGTTAAACTAATACATCTGTTTGTTGTCTACACCACTTGTCTTCGTCTTTTGTTTTCCTGTAAATTTCAGCTATATACATACATACATACATACATACATACATACATATATATGTATATATATCAGGCGTGGCTGTATGGTAAGTAGCTTGCTTACCAACCACATGGTTCCGGGTTCAGTCCCACTGCGTGGCATCTTGGGCAAGTGATTTCTACTATAGCCTTGGGCCAACCAAAGCCCTGTGAGTGGATTTGGTAGACGAAAGCTGAAAGATGCCCGTCGTATAGAGGAGACCCCTTCGGTCATGGATGACCATGGGATTGCACCTAGAAAGTTATCCTCCGAGGCACAAGTCCGGCCAAAATTGTTTATGGAAGGCCAGCAGTCGCCCATGCATACTAGCCTCTACTCTCCACACCACTGATGTTTTCCAAGGGAAAGGCAAAGGCTCATACGGCTTGGCGCTAGTGACGTGGTAACTCATTTCTACAGCTGAGTGAACAGGAACAATGTGAAGTAAAGTGTCTTACTCAAGAACACAACAGGCAGCTCGGTCCGGGAATGGAACTCACAACCTCACGATCGTAGGCTCGACGCTCTAACCACTGAACCATGCCCTTCACTGTCATTGTATATGTGTGTGTGTGTTTGTGTGTCTGTGTTTATCCCCCACCATCGCTTGACAACCGATGCTGGTGTATTTACGTCTCCCTAACTTAGCGTCAGTAAAAAATGCGGAAGGCTTAACTGTGGGATATGCGTCAATTTAATTGAGGGATCAGAGTTCTCCTTCAAATAGGGACAACATTTCACAGTGAAAAGCAGCTTCAGATGTGCTTCGGAGAACCTGATATACGCACTAACCTGCTCTGGGCGTCAAGAGCAATACATAGGCCAAACAAAAAACAGTCTACGCCAAAGGATGGCTTTGCACAGATCCCAGATCAAAATTTAAAAAAAAACAGAAAAATAGCATTCAGCCAACACATCGACATTTGCGCCAATAACAAAAATCCAAGCTTCAGAATTTTTGTCCCCTCTATCAATTCAGGAATGATACAACCTGTAGCCAACGAATTAGTAAAGAGTCTCTCTATCACAAAATACAGACCCCAAAATATATTTTGTATCTTTTCATTTGTCTTACTCGCTTACGTTCTGGTGTTTGCTGAATTTTCTTGAGAACAATCTTTTCTTAGCGGTCAGACCATAGGTGGTCTACTTCTAGCAAAATGGATGTCCACTTAGTGGTCATCCCTCTTATATGTATGTAATATAATTTTTATGAATCTTCAGATTTTTCAATTTGCTAGGCCACTGGTTTTAAATTGATATTAACCAAATTAATATTCAATTTCTCACACTTATTTAAATTTATATATGTATATATATATATATATATTTATGTATGTATGTATGTATGTATGTATGTATGTGTGTATGTATTATGTAAATATGTACATAATCATTCGCATAAACACACACTGTGAGTGTAGCAGAGAGTAACCTACCTAAAATATTCATAAACACACATATGTGTCTACACTGAATCCTAAAACATTTGTTACTAAGATACAACAAGCATTTGTATAATAACATCATTATTCTCGTGTTCCTGTAGTATCTTAAACACATAATTTATTTAATTTACTCTGGATATAATTTGTAAATCTGAACGACATTCCGTACTACATGACTGTCACATATAGGAGACCTCGAAGTATTCTGGGAAATTATTCAATAAAATACTAATACTGATGTTGTCAACTTTTGAACATTTTACTTCCTTACTTCCCTCTGTCGTACACAGCCCCGACAACATTCTTGTACTTGCTATGTGAACCATTTCACAAGACTGGCATCGAAAGAAAAAATAATATTTTCTCCTCTCTCTTTCTAGCGCAGGACGTTGTGAACAACAGCCTGTAGCCAGATTTCTATCTTCTATGACATTTCCCTTCCTGTGTTCTCTGTGATAGAATAAAATTATAATACATTTCTGGTTGACAAGAATTTTCTTTAGTTATGTGCATTTACTATGCACTGCTGCAGATACAACATTCTGTAGTACACGTACACACACAAACACATACACACACACACACAAATACACATACACACAAATATAACAGCAAACATAAAAGCAAAAACAAGAACCATAAACAGTATAGTAGTTGAATGTTGTTAATAGCACTGTGGTTTGAGGTTTGGTCAGGTATGTATACACTCTGACAGTTATAGAATGGATTGGTTTAATTAAGCTTACTAATCAAGACAGGTGGAAGACCCAAGGATGTTATTATGTCCGATGTTGGTTATAGCTGGAAGAAGTTTAGCAAACTTCTGCATCAGTGATAAAGAAAATTATCTGTGTATAGTGAGTGTCAGAAGTTAGGAGTGCCAAGAGAGTATGATGAATATAATGTTTAATGTAGCATGCGTGTGTGAGGAACTGATTGAGGCAAGCAACCTTCTAAATGTAACCAATATTCCGAGGAATCAAATATTTTCTTCATCAAAGAAGATAACAGAATGAAGAATTTGGTACTAGACAGTAATCTAAATTGAGTAGATTAATATAGTTTTGTTATTGTTATTCTTATTGCTATTTGGCTCCCAGGTTAGCTTTGATACAACAGACCTCATAATCAAAGATATTCCAGATGAGACCATCCTGTCTTTTATTCTGACGTACTGACATCGTATATCTATGACTTCAATATCTAATACTAAAAGAGACACTACCCTCCGGGTAGGTTCTTCGTTTATATACACACGTACACAAACACTCATGTATATAGCTATATGCATATATATATATGATTATATATATATATATATATATATAT
>NC_068981.1:19149957-19157711 GCF_001194135.2 Octopus bimaculoides
TATATGTATGTATGTATGTATGTATATTCTCGTATTTTTTCTATAAGTAGAATTAGATAGACCAATGCGTCCATTCCTAATTTAAGATGGTAGAGCGGGTTTTGAGGGGAATTTGGCTGCTATTTCCAACAGATATACCAACTATATAGGTTTCCTTGTTGATCATTAACCAGCTGACATAAGCTATTACTATCTTACATGTTAGGCAATGATACAGCAGAAACCTCTCTTTCTCGCTCACCTTCTCTTTCTCACTCTCACTCTCTCTCTCTTTCTCTCACTCTCTCTCTCTCTTTCTCTCACTCTCTCTCTCTTTCTCTCACTCTCAGTCTCTCCTCTTTCATTTCTTTATATCTTTCCTTCAGAGAAGTAGTTGGGCGTAAAGGACGTATGGGGCATAATCTACTGAGGGAAAGAATTGGTGGTAAGCGGAAGGACTGACAAAGTTCTGGGTACATATACCTGTGTGTGTGTGTAAGTGCAATTGTGTGTGTGTGTGTAAGTGCAATTGTGTGTGTGTGTGCGTGTGCGTGCATAGCAGGGAAGAAGGGAGAGAAAGAAGAAAGAAGAAAAGAAAGGAGAAAAACAAGAAAATTAAAGGAGAATAAAAGAAAGTAAAGGGGGAAGAGGAGAAAAGGAGTGAAAGAAAGAACGGGGAAGAAAGAAAAGGAATAGAAAAATAAAAGGAAAGACGAACAGGTGTTCGAAGAATACAATTAGAAGAATTCGTTATAAGAGTAGCAGATGATGAACTGTTAGAAGCAAGGAAGGGAACATAGAAATAAAATGTATATAATAACATGGCTATCATATTGGCAGGGGGCACTAAATTAGAAGGATAAGTAAAATAGCAAAGTAATAAACAAAATATAGAATAATACAAAATAGAATAATACAAAGAAATTTTAGGGACGAATGAAGATTGCGAGTGGGTATATAAAGTGTTGAAAATTAAAACGAAAGAAAATGATAACAAGTGAGGTACTTGGAAAGCATTTTCCAAGTCAAGATGAATACCACAAAATATTCAATAAAACACTGTCAAAGTTAGCTACAGCTGCCTCAATAATACAAGAGAATTACACTACGGTAGTAGTTGAATAATATTCTTAAGGCCACAATTTACTCACAAGCAGCATCTTCAGAGCTTATCGCAAATTAAGTTCTTAACCAAATTGAAATATGTTAACATTTTTGAAGAGGACAGGTCCTTAGCTACATTTTGGCATAGAAATTGAGATTTGTGTCCAGTGGAAAAATGTTTACATCAAAATTTGTAGCAACGTTATAGGAGAGTAAGTTACGCCTCCAATCAAGTTTAGATCTTAATAACTTTTTTTATTTTAAAAGCAAACCATATGTATCTTAGCTTCAATGATAGAAGAAACCATGAGGAATTTCATAGTTGTGGTCCCATTCAACAAAAATTTGTATCAAAAACGTTGTGAGGTAAAATATCATGAAAATATCATGAAGCTTTAAAAGAAAAAAGTTATGAGGGTTTATTTCTGAAATTTGAGGGTGATAATATAGTTCTATACTTTTTTATGAATATAGTTCTATAAGGGGACTTATAATATCACCGGCATCATTGAGATAAGGAAACATTTATCAACAACACCGCTAATTGACACATTTGACACATTAGTAATTATCATAATAGCATAGCCTGGAAAAAACATGGATTAGATGAAAAAATGCAAGCAAGAGAAATAACATTCATAAGATTATAAACCTGGAAAATTACAGAAGCTGTTACACTTGGAAAAGTTCAGGACAAGTTATTACATCTGGTAAAGTACAGAACAAGAAATGTTTTACTTAAAATATTGCAATTAAGGATAAAATTTGAATATTGAAAATTATTTGAGTTTAATTTACAGAGTAACATTAACATTAAAAAAGTTTTATGCAAAGAAGAATAGTATATATGGTAGGCAAATTCATTATGTAAAAAATAGGCATTGGGTCAAGACTAAAAATGTGAAGACTTGATATCTTAGGCAATTACTCAAGCAAATGTTACTGTGAATTTGTTGTTATAGGTAGATTTTACTATAATATATAACTAATTTTTGTATTATTCTATTTATTATACTAACTAATTATATACTACTATTATTTTTATTACCTATTTTAAAATTTCTAATTATTAATTGATAATTTAAAAAATGAATTGTTTTAAAGTGCAAAAACTATTTTGAATTGTTTTATATTCTTAATAGAAGTAACAAATAATAACAAATAGATGCAATAACTTGTAATCAAATTTTTTGTTTTAATAAAAGCTAATATTTTCTCAATCTAAATATTTTATTTGAAATTTTATCCTTAGCTGCAATATTTTAAGCAACAATTTTCTTGTTCTGTGCTTTACCAGATGTAATAAGTTGTCCTGGACTTCTCCAAGTGTAATTACTTCTCCTATACTTTTCCAGGCTTACAATCTTAGGAATATTATTTGTCTTGCTCGTATTTTTCCATATAATTTAATAATGACCCGCCAAGAATGTAATTTTAGAAACTGGCAGCAATGTCCACTAGATAATAAGTGGCTCACGAAAGAATCCGTCTACAAGGCCAAAGTTTAAAATAACAGAGACTCCATAAAATTGTATATAGGGCTCCGAGATAGCTTTTAGACCCGTTTTACGTAACACCTTTGTACCATCCGTAACAATAGAACGAATTCTAAGTCGTTGTCTAAATACATTTAGTACTTATAGGAAAATGATATAAATGAACGGAACGCACGATGCGAAACCGAAAAACTGCACATCCTTTTAGGTTGTCCAGAAAATTCTGAGCACTTTTTAATATGCAAAAAAGGGATATAAATAATTGACCTTTCAATCAATTTTATTCAATGAAATAATTTCCATTATTATTATCAGGCAATTTAAATATTCCATCAGCATAAAATTTGACTGGTTTTGAAGAAAAAATGTTATCTAGATGCATTTTGACTCCATCTAAATCGTTAAATGTTTTTCCTTGCAATGAGTTCTGTAGAGACAGAAACAAGTGGTAGTTAGATGCTGCAATATCAGGAGAATATGGTGGATAGGGTAAGAGATCCCAGCCAAGTTCATGTAACTTTGTTCGGGTAGCCAAAGGCACGTGTGATCGGGCATTGTCTTGTTGGAACACCACTCCTTTCCTGTTGGCAATCTTCGGCTTTAATTCTTTGATTTTTTGGTTCAAATTAGCCAGCTGACGACAGTACACATCAAAATTAATGGCCTGGTTTTGTGGGAGAAGCTCATGATAAATAATGCCGTTATGATCCCACCAAACACAAAGCATAGCTTTTTTGGCATGGATATTCGTCTTTGGCTGCTATTTTTGGGAATCCTTACGCAAACTCCAGGATCTTTTTCGCATTACGTTTTCGTACACAATCCATTTTTCATCTCCAGCCATAAGATGTTTCAAAAAAGGCATGCTTTCATTCCGTTTCAAAAGCATATCACAAACGGAATACCGATCCAAGCAATTTTTTTCTCAAAGTTTGCTAGGGACCTATACACATTATTGCGAGAACTGTATGGTAGCTTCATGGGGTGTTTATGAGCTGTACTTTTAGAAATTTCCAACTCCTCTGCAAGTTCTCTAGTCGTGATATTTGAGTTTTCTTCGATTTTTGCCTTCAAAACATCTTCGTCCAATTTTGAAGGTCTTCCACTGCGACTGTCATCTTGCAAGCTAAACTCCCCAGCTTTGAATTTTGCAAACCACCTTTGAACAGTTGATTCACTTACAGTATCATCACCATAAACTTGACAAATGTTTTTTTCAAATCTTTGTAGCATTTTCTCCATTTTTTTTTTTTAAAGGAGAGCATTACAACGCGAATATGAAAATGTTTGTTTAACCATTTCAAATATCAATAAAGGGTAACCGGACTGAAAGATAAAACTATTTTTAGTCGCAAACAAAGAAGAAACGCACTAACACTTCAAGCAACGTCAAAGTTTTAACTGTTACGCTTCAGGTATGTTCAATGAAGCGTTAAAAGATTTAGCTTAAAAACGCTCAAAACTTCTGGACAACCTAATAAACTCAGGAGAAGAGATACTTTGCCCCTGCCTCCATGCAGGAAAAGTCAATCTACAAATGTTTAAATACTCGTCCCCGAGGCGAAATCCATGAACAAACAGAATAGCAGTAATCCTAAACGCGATTTATCTAGTCATAGCGCCCACTCTTTAGCCTTACCATAATAATAACTGCCCACTCCATCACCCTAACCTCCACTGTTATTACAATCACAAAATTCCCCCACCCCAACTATTTCTTTTCAGTGACTTCATTATTATCTCTGTCTCCACTACCGAAACTGCTTGAAGTAGCAGTATAGACACATTTCACATAACCATGATCGGGTTTAGGACATAATCCTTTCAACAATACAATTATATCTGTCGTCAATCTTTCTTTATTCCTACTATGTCTGTTGGTCACCTGCATCGTTATGTTTAGTGTTTTTAATATTGTACGCTCCTATAATCTCACCCGCTTCATTTGTTCCACTCGTCTTCCTTACTTTCTTTGCCCCTTTCTTAATTTACTTACGTGACATATTTTACCCAAAATTCCTTTCATATTTACTTTTGTCTTTGTTTTTTGTCTTTAACTCCTTTCCGTTTTGTTGCTTTTTTCCCCCTATTTTCCTAGTTTTTTTTAATAAACTATTATTTTATGAACTCTTTCAATATCTTTACATTCTCATGTATCCCATACCTTTCCTCCATCTTTTTAAGTTATTTTTTTTCTAATACTTTTCTCCCAATATTTCTTAACACTTTTCCCAACTTTTACCATACAATGCCCTTTGTAATGCTCCTCAAAATGTTATTCATATCCCTACCAATATTCCTATTTTTGCCATTTTCCCCATTTTGTCTTTATTCTTATCTTATTTAATTTATTCCATTTTATTTCATTTTATTCCATTTCCGACCACCATTTAGAATTTTGAATTATTGACCATAACTCCGAAACAGTACTTCAACCGTTATAATTTTGTTTCGTTTTTATTTTCAACACTTCCTTCAGTCTCTCCTAATCTTCCTTCATCTCTAAAATTTTTTTTTATATTATTTCATATTTTTGCTATTTCGTCTTTTCTTCTAACTCACTACTCCTGCCACTTTAACTGTCATGTTATATCCGTTTTATTTTTCATTTTCCAATGATTACTTCAAATAATTTATCATCTATTATTCGTATAGTGAATTCTTCTAATTGTATTCTTTAAACACCTGTTCGCTTTCCTTTTTATATTCCTTTTCTCTTTTTCCTTTCCTGTTTTCCTTTTTCTTTTCTTTCTTAAACTTTTATTTCTCTTCCCTCATTATTTTTCTTCTTACTTTTCCTTCTTTTTATCCTTTTTACTCTCATTATTTCCGTTTCGATTTTTCTTTTCTCCTCTTCCTTTTTCTCTTCTGTATTCCTCCTTTTTTTTTTACCTTTATCATACTTTCTTCCCACCATCACACTCCATGTCCAGAAAAGTATAATTATATATAAATGTGTTAACCCTGTCAATGTTCTAGTCATACCTTTCGCTAAGATCTTGTGTGCCTACAGGTGAAGCTCAAGGTAGTAAGAGACTAGCTCGACCGGAATAAAATATCACTGATCTATACCATGGTATTGAGTATACTTTACGACAGTTAATACTGATAACACGAGTAAAATGTATGGCAAAGTGGAAACATGCGCCTGAGAAGTGTAGAAACATATAGCGAAAAACAGCAAGCAAATATATACATACACACACGCACACATTATAGAAAGGGCTCCGTCATGAGCAGAGAAGATGAAAATTTAATGAAGCTAAATTAGTCGTTTATATTAAATAAACTTTCATTTCGGTGTCAGAAAAATATGTAGCAGTTGAACACTGGAGTCGATATAATCGACTTCCCCTTTTCCCCCGAAATTGCTAGCCTTGTGCCAAAATTTGAAATCCAATATTAAAATAAGCTCCAAAAATAGCGAGCTCGCTGAATCGTGACCGCGCCGGGAAAAAAATGATTAGCGGCATTTTATCTGACTTTACGTTCTGCGTTGAAATGTCACTAGTGTCGACTTTATATCTCTTTCTTTCGGGATCGATAAAAGTTACCAGTTGAACACTGGAGATCGATCTAATCGACTTACCCCTTCCCCGCAAATCACTGGCCTCGTGCTAAAATTTGGAACCGATATCAAATAAACCCCAGGAAAGAAAGATGTTTGTACGAACTGACATAACATAGTTGAAAAGTAAGTCCCTCACTTACTGTCTCACGAAGAAATCATTTGAAGATATTTAACTTAATGTGTTTCGCAGTCATTAACTGATTGGTTGTTAATTGATGCAGTAGATTCATTTAAGTGTAAGGCGTGCATCTAGGGAGTTTCAGCTGGAAGTAGTGTTGAGTTGGATCTCAGTAGGGGTGTGAAGATGGAAGGTGCGAAAGTGTTTTGTTACTTAGGCGATATTGAGAAAATGGATCAAACTCGATGACTGTGGCTTGAGTGAGATGTACATAAAAGAAATACTAAGAACTGAGAGGTGAACTACTGAAGAAAGAAATTATGCTGAAACTGATGGGAAAGGTTTTTGTTGCATGTGTATATAAGTGCCATTATTTATCGAATATTGGTAACAGATGTGGAACAGTAGACTTGGAGAGAAGAAAAGAATGAATTATAAATGATTATAGGAATAGAATCAATGACAGATGTTGTGAAGCAAAATGAGATGAAATGGCTTGGTCGTATTCCGAAGATGGATGAAAGTGATTCGATGAGAAGAGTGGTGGAAATGAATGTAGAAATGAATGTGGAAAGAAGTAGGGTTAAAGGAATACCGAAAGGTGGCCTAAACAGCTAAAGCTGATGGAAGAAGAAATGAAGGCAAGGGAGCTTTCTTACAGAGGGTGAATGTAGAAGAGTGAGTAAAACGGAGAAAACTATCATGTGGTCCACAGGGCTAACCTCTGTTGTATCCGGGGAAAATTGCTTAAAAACAGTTGTTATTTTGTCCAGTTGTATTTTAAAGAAGTCAGCCTTGGAGCCTCTATGACGGAGCCCTTTCTATTTCCATAAAATTTTGATGGAAATATTTGAACATAGAATTACAGTGTAATAAAACTGTTGTATATTATAGTGTGATAATGTTGCTGCTGCTGTTTCTAGCACAGAAGTGTATTGCCGCATGGTTCTTTATGTCTGATACATAGTCTACATATCCAAGATGGTCCTGGCTGAAAGAAAACGAAATTCTGACTGCCGGCTTCTGGGATTGCAGATAAGGCCATCTCTTCTGCCATTTCCGATTCATTGATCTGTGGTACTTGCAGAACGGCACTTTCTGAGCCATGCTGTTATTGTGGTGTCGCTGTTGTTCTCTTTCTTTGTTGATCGAGCTTTTCAAGCAGGTAACCCTTAATTGGCGTTCACTGCCACTTGTTTAACTGATGGGCATTTTGCTTTACACAACCGGTCTCATTCCTCTTCTTTCGACGTCCACAACAATACATCTCCAGAATAGGCCATGAAGACTTGCCAGTTCATAAAGAAACCGCTCCACCCAAACATGTCTTTTTCAGTCAATTTGGCATTCTTTATTTGCAGGTACTTCAAGAAAAGATCCCGCATTTAATGTTAATTATAGTAATGATAGTAGTGGTGATGGTGTGGTGGTGGTGGTGGTGGTGGTGTTAACGCAAAGAATGTTTTTTGATGAGATCGGAAGAGCG
>NC_068981.1:19158048-19161998 GCF_001194135.2 Octopus bimaculoides
TGATAGTGATGGTGGTGGTGGTGGTGATGGTGACAGTGGTGGTGATGGTGGTGGTGGTGGTGGTGGTGATGGTGGTGATGGTGATAGTGATGGTGGTGGTGGTGGTGATGGTGACAGTGGTGGTGATGGTGGTGGTGGTGGTGGTGGTGGTGTTGCCAGTTGACGAAATAGTGTTACTTGGTAAAGCGACTTCATTAGTCGACTGCAGCTGTCTTTGCTAGTTCGCTTGAATCATATTTGTTTATGGTGTTGATGTTATTGGTGTTGTTATTGTTGTTGCTGCTGTTAACTTTGGTACTGTCAGTGACATTGGTAATACTTTTATTTGTGCTGACGGAGTAGGCGGTTGTTTTAGAATTATTGAGCAGTAGAAAATATTTCTTTATTGCGACAAAGGCAAGAAGTGTAATAACAATAATAAAATATACAGAAAGAAATATTATTTCTTGGTCTTGGTGAGTGACATCTTCATAGAACGATATTGCTTTAACGATGTAATACATAAGTGATAGTAGAAAGTCTTCTCTTGGTTATAAAATATCAGCCAGGGTGAACACTTATAAACAAGTATTAAATATGTTAACACAAACTGAACTTTTTGTTTTTATGCGGATAGCATCTCTGAACTATTTATTGTCTAAGCAATTATGCTCCTGGGTCAAGCAATATGCAGTCCCGTACGTCTATTTTGTGATTTGTTCGTCATTACTGCGGTAAGTATGGTGAAATCTATATTTCGCTGATGAGGTTATAATAAAGTAGAAACAACTTTGGAGTTGTTTCCCCTACTTATCGAAACTATAAAAATATCAGCATTTGTTTAACCTTTTGTGCAGAATTATTTCTGGTTAACTTTTCTTAATGCTCCCAGAATTTAATGTGTTAATACTCATTAACCATTGGATGGGTCGTACGTGCATGAATATGACATCACTTCACAGAGGAGAATATTTTGCAAAGTTATAGTTTCGAATTCTTCTTTCTTCATTTTGAGCCATGAGATCAACGAACAACTGATGACTTAGCAGAATTGTTACAACGTCGAATAGAATGCCTCACATTATTTATTTCCATGTTCTGTGCTCTTAGTTCAAAGCCCGCCAAGATCAAATTTACCGTTCGTTCACTCGTGGTCGATAACAAAGTACCAATCCAGAGTGATGGATTGGCAGAACTGTAAGAAAGCTGGACATGTTGTCTTGCAGTGTTTGTTCTGACACTTTTCATTCTGAGTTCAAATGCTGCCACGGCCTACATGCGTAGAGGACTCGATCCATCATCCAAATTAACATCACTTCCTGACACCTTAGATGCCTTTAGTAGAGTCCACACAGTTGCAAGCTTTCCAGCTCTAGCTCGAAAGCTTGCAACAGTCACACCTGCGACAGGACTTCTGAGCATAAATATCAAGAACAAACATCACAAAGTACTTTGCATAATTCACTAATGATTCTACCAATCCACTACTTTGAACTAGAACATGATTTTATTAACATTGGAAGGATGAATGGCAACTGATAGCCTCAGTGGGATTTGAATCTAGTACTTAAGCAACTGGAACAAATACCACAAGTCATTTTAACTGATGCTTTTAACGATTCAAATAATTCACTACCTTAATTTTTGAATTATTTGTGTTTTAATAGTTATACAGTTGTAGATCAAAACCTCTGTCAATATTTCTTAATTGAGCTATTGCTTACTTTTAATAGGTTTTTATTATGGAAATGATATAATAAATAATATATTTCTAAGACTTAATGCAGTTTTATCTAATGAATTGCTAGCGTGTTACATCATTTTAATTGCAGGGAGGTTTAGCAACCGTTTGATAAAACGTCTAATTACTATCATATGAATATGAATAATTATTTATATGAATATTAATGTTACTAGTTTGTTTGCTATTTCAAATAATTGTGAAAGCTTTGGGGGTTGGAAATCTTATTGATAGATAATCATGGACAAATAAACAATTATCCACAGTAACAGGGTTCCTTAGATTTAATCAAAACTGTTTACACTCACAAACACGCACACTGACACACATATACGAACACATACGTACGCATACGCATGCACACACACTTACACACACACACACACACACACACACACACACACACACACACACACACACGCACACGCACAAATGCACACATATCTTTCTAATTCACTATTACCCCTCTCTAACATTTTGAATATTTATCGATCTTCGTGTATATAAATATATACATGAGTAGGTGAACAAACGAAAAGAGACAACACACAACACATCTAGTTGGAATATTAAGTGATTAATGACACGTTCACTCAGCTCCATATTACTTAAAGATTAGTAGACGCAGTAGACGCCCACATCCACGTATATGTACACATGAATTGAAGAGAATTTTAAAATATTTTGAAATAGCATCTAGATAGGAAGATTTGGAGAGTCCGTTGATCATTTTCAAGTCACATGGCTACTTTGGATAAGCAACGACAACAGTCGCTGTCATTATATATGCTCCAGGTGGTCGAGCAGACAGTATGTGGGCGTCCGGTAATCGGTGTTCTGTGGGATTTCACATGTTAGCAACAACAATTACTGGTGGAGCCTGTGGCCAGATAACTTGTTTGGTGTTGTTAAGTTATATATCGGGATGTCAAGTATGTCTACTTGGTGTAATTATAGCCGGGTGATAGTTGACCATGATGATAGTAAGCGGAAGGGAAAATAATCTCACTGTAGTCAAACAAGACATATATGCCCTGCTTATATATACCCTATGTAGGCTAAACAGAGTTATGGAAGTATATTGAGGTTATCAGCCTATGGCTTGAAGTTCACAAAGAGGGTGTATCTATGCTAAGGACAATAGAAACGGTCAGTTTTTTCCTGTTGATGAATACAGCAGACAACTGTAATATAATCAGCTTCTCAAGGAAGCAGAGCTTGTAATTATGAACTCGAGGTGACTGAGGAGGGATCTTATCAAGGATACTTTATCTGATATTGCAGGAGTAGTTTCTTTGTTTTCGAAGTTCCCAGAAGAAAAACAGTGAAGTAAACGTTTTTTTTTCTTTTCCTTGTCTTTGAAAGACTGTATTTATAATTTTAAATTAGCATTCCGTCGGTTACAACGACGAGGGTTCCAGTTGATCCTATCAATGAAACAACCTGTTCATAGAATTAACGTGAAAGTTGCTGAGTACTCAACAGAACATAATTCTCAAGGACATTTAGCGTGACGCAGAAAGCGACAAGACTGGCACTTTGAAATACAAGTATCGCTCATTTTTGTCAGATGAATGGACTGGAGCAACGTAAAATAAAGCGTATTGCTCAAGGACACAACGAACCACCCTGTATCGAACGCACGACGTTACGATCGCAAGTCGAATACTCTAACCACTTAGTCACAGGTTTTCACATGTGTAGTATCAATAGTCCCTCGAAAAACATTAGCTGTTATACACGAGTAATATCTCGTGATGCTATCGAATGGTGAAAGAGTGATCTTCTAGACTACTACATTTGAGAAGCAGCATTCTTCGAATGAGCAGTTAGCAGGATTTCACTATTAAACGGTTATGGTGTGGGATGAATACTGAGTGGGGTGAATGTCTGCTTCTGTTGTAGTGTGCAATACTGAAAGCAATATCATCTAGGCATGAGTAGCTAATCTTGACATTATTGGCAATTAAAAATTGAATATATCTAGGGATTCTTAGGAAATGCTGTCTAATTAGCGTCAGAAATCTTGTGATTACATCAGTAGAAACAGCTAAACTTCATGGAGTATTATACGAATAAAAAACAGGCATACAGTCACACACACACATACATACATGCATACATACAAATGTAGGTATGTATGTGTATACTACATATATATGTATATGTATATATATACATACATATATATATATATGCATATATATATATATATATATATATATATATA
>NC_068981.1:19162366-19164235 GCF_001194135.2 Octopus bimaculoides
ACACACACACACACACACACACACACACACACACACACATATATATATATATAAGGTTGCCAAAACGCAGACCAATCTGGAAAAGAAGGAGTTGGAAACTGAAGAAACCTTCACATGGTCAGAGATTTAGGGATATCCTTATCGAGACATTTGATGATAGGGAGGAGGAGCTACAGTCCTATGACATAGAAGGCAGCCGGGAATTCCTACGAGACAGCTTGCTGAGTGCTACAGACCAAATCTGTGGCTGGTGCAATGTCCCTTCCAGACCTATGATAACATGGTGTTGGAACAATATTTTCATCAGGGGGCGTATGATTATTAAGAGGAAGTCGGAGATCTGGTAGTTGTTGGCAACATTGGCTTCGCAGACCAGTCTCGTCGGTGGTCCTGTCACTAGGCCGGTGAACATATTATGGTCCTTGCGCAGTTCGTACAGTTCCGGGATGTCGTTGTTGGTGGCCTGGAAGTTGTTGACCGTGCGCTTCTTTGCCCCTAGCATGTTTGACCACATCATCATATATATGCGGGAGTGCCATGATAGTAGTAGGGTGTTAAATGGTCAAGTGCTCTGAAAGTGACTTGTTGTGGATGGTAGTAGTGATTGAATTCTTGAGACAACTCTTTTGAATGTATTGCTTATAATATTTGCGTAGGTGTTATTCTAAACAGCAATAGTAGTAAAGTAAGGAAGGACGTGGCGGAGAGGAAGAAGACGAAGAAGAAGAACGGGAAAGAGAAGGGAGAATAATAAAGGAATGTTGGTGATATGATAGTAGTAGGATGTTCAATGGTCAAGTGACCTAAATGTGGCTCGTTGTGGATTATAGCAGTGATTGGGACTGTTTTATATTGAATTCTTGTGTATCTCTTGAATGTACCCTTTTTAATATTCGCGTGTGCGTTTGTGTTATTCTAAGGCCGTGGTGGATATGTCATTTGTTGTAGATGCATTCAAAAGGGGTTTGTATTTTGTAATAAAGAGAGTCTCATTACTAATTCATTGGCTACAGGTTGTATCGTCCCTGAATTGGTAGGTGGGGGGGGGAATTCTGAAGCTTAGATTTTTGTTATTGGCGCAAATGTCGATGTGTTGGCTGAATGCTATTTTTCTGTTTTGGGGAATTTTGACCTGGGATCTGTGCAGAACCATCCTTTGATGTAGAGTTTTTTGTTTGGCCTACGTATTGCTCTTGACACCCAGAGCAGGTTGGTGCGTATATCAGGTTCTCCGAAGCACATCTGAAGCTGCTTTTCACTGTGAAACGTTGTCCTGTTTGAAGGAGAACTCTGATCCCTCAATTAAATTGACGCATATCCCACAGTTGGGTATTCCGCATTTTTTTACACGGAGTGGGATTGAACCCAGAACCAAGGGGTTGTGAAGCAACCTTCTTACCACAGCCACACCTACACCTATATATAAATATATATACAAATATATATATATATATATATATATATATATATATATATATATATATATATATATATATACCTATATATACATATATATACACATATATACATACATATATATACATATATATATACATATATATACACATATATATATATCCATATATATACATATCCATATACATACATATCCATATATATACATATCGATATATATACATATATATATATGCATATTTCTATACATATATATATATATATATATATATATATATCTTGTTGTTGTTGTTGTTGTTGTTTGCACTCCATCGCTTATGACGTCAAGGGTTCCAGTTGATCTGATCAACGGAACAGCCTGCTCATGAAATTAACGTGCAAGTGGCTGAGCACTCCACAGACACGTGTACCCTTAACGTAGTTCTCGGGGATATTCAGCGTGACACAGTGTGA
>NC_068981.1:19164497-19172656 GCF_001194135.2 Octopus bimaculoides
ATATATATATATATATATATATATATATATACATGTACACACACGCACACACATATATATATATGTACATGTATGAATGGATGTATATATATGTATGTATGTATGTATGTATGTATGTATTATGTATATATATATATATGCATGTATGTATGGGTTTTGAGTTCGACCATAATTAATGTATCACTGCAAGTGTATACTTATAACAGGTTTGAAAGCAGGTGACTACTTAACTCTGATTTTGTTTTAGAATTTTTATGGCAAATGCAGAACGTGAATTTGTCAAGAATCACACCAACAGCACCTCCATCCTTGTCCATTTATCCAAAACAGATTTTCAGGTTGACAGTAAATGAGTTCACTGTTGGAGCAGCAAAATTATGGTGAGGCTGTTGCAGTGGTTGTCATTTAAGCAGCCATTGTTAGACAGCACTGATAAGATTTTCTTTGAATTTTCTGTCATTTATAACTTCAACAGTCTTTATATTCATTGTTTGGTGGAAAAGTCTATTTTTGCCAAACTGCAGACTGTTCTTCCTATTTATTGACCACCATTCTCTTCTTTTTGGTGCAAGATGTTTTGAAGTAAAAGTGATGTACAAGGGAGTGCTGAAAGTTCCTGCTTTTAAGGGTATCGTAAAACACCTGACTAGAGGTCCAGATTTCAGAGTACTTTTACAAGGCTTCGAAAAACTGAAGGACCACTACAATAAATGCGTGAATCTAAGAGGGAAATAGGTGGAATAAAATCATAGTTAACTGATCCTCCTGTATTTTCTTTTACCCAAAGTCAGGATCTATTTGACACCCTCTTGAACAAGGATTTACGGTTGTTTATTTTATCATGTTACCACTTTTTTAATGATGGAACTCCTTTCTTAGTTTGTGCTAAATACACTGAAAGCATGAACTCATGATACTGGAAGCTGGATGGTATTTCTTCCACCTACATATTTTTTCTTTATAGAAATTAATATTTTTCTTATTGATAGACAAAATGTATACAAATGATTTTATATATCTCAATTATATTGACTTATTTTTGGATCCTTTCTGCTCTTGTGAACACAGTTTTTCTTTCATCAGAAAGTTATACAATGCATCTTCTATGATGCTTGTTAGCAATTTCCAAAGCAATGGTAAGCATATAATACACCTATAATTATTATCCTCCTTCTCTTTTCTTTATCCTTCTGTATTAGCACTGTCTTTCTTTTAGTCAGCCATATTAGTGTTCTATTCTCTACACAGTCAGTAAGAAATAGTTGTATACAACTGTGCATGTCTGTGAGATATCTAAACAAGAATTCCCATGAACACCAGTGAATGCAGAAGCTTCCAGTTTGTTATCTTTTTAAGCATCTTTTTCACTTTCACATCTTTAATATTCATATTCTCTTGTCTTCACATATTTTCAATTTCACATTTAAATTCCTGTAACCAGCCATCTTACATTGTTGCATTGATACTCCTTGCTCCAAATATTAGACCAAAAAATTCTTACTGCTTCAATATTTGCTGTCATCCTCCTTATGCTCATTGTTCAGCTGTTCATAGAATTTTGTCTCATTCTTTGTGAAGAGCCAGCGCTTCCTGTACTAATTGACTGGTATCTAGTTTTTACCTGACTTTGATTTAATCTTTTTCTTTTTTGCTATTTTTTAATAATTTGTTATTCGAACTTTGTAGTGTCAGAGTAGATAGATTACATTGACAGCAAGAAAACAACTGAATTAACAACATATTGGAAAGACTGTGCTGGTATGGTCATGTGGCAAGAATGGATGAGGGTGGCTGTGTGAAAAAGTGCCACACCCTAGTGGTTGAGGGAACTTGTGGAAGAGGTAGACCCAGGAAGACCTGGGATGAGGTGGTGAAGCACGACCTTCGAACATTAGGCCTCACTGAGGCAATGGCTAGTGACCGAAACCTTTGGAAATATGTTGTGCTTGAGAAGACCTGGCAAGCCAAGTGAGACCATAACCCATGGCCCGTGCCAGGGGTGTAGCCAGCCCACTTATGCGTACCTTTCTTTCATTGGACACTAAACTCTGCTTGTGAAGACCTGTTGAGGCAAGTGAAATAAAAATCGAAATCAAATTCGATGTCTGGCATCCATGCTAGTGGAGTGCTATGAGTACTATCCGAGCACGATTGTTGCTAGAGCAACCGACTGGCTTCCATGCCAGTGGCATGTAAAAAGTGCCATTTGAGTGTGATTGTTGCCAGTGTCACCTTACTGGCACTTGTGGCGGTGGCACATGAAAAATATTTGAGCGAGGTTGTTGCCAGTGCTGCTGGACTAGTTCCTGTGCAAGTAGCACGTAAAAAACACCATTTGAGTATGGCCGTTGCCAGTACCACCTGACTGGCCCTCATGCCGGTGGCATGTAAAAGCACCCACTACAATCTTGGAGTGGTTGGCGTTAGGAATGGCATCCAGCTGTAGAAACTCTGCCAGATCAGAGTGGAGCCTGGTGCAACCATCTGGTTCACCAGTCCTCAGTCAAATTGTCCAAACCGTGCTAGCATGGAAAGTGGACATTAAATGATGATGATGATGAGGATGATGATGATGATGAGGATGATGATGATGATGAGGATGATGATGATGATGAGGATGATGATGATGATGGAAAGAATGAAAGAAAAACATTTAAAAGTCAAAAAGGTCAAATTATAGAGAAAAATAGCCCATAATTACCTCACCAAGGAAACAAAGAAAAACAGAGGGATTAAGCAGCAGAAGATGGGAGCGAGAGAGTAAGTGATTATACACCCCAGAATAAATGGTGTGTTTAGCCATGCCTTGTGGATATGACTGCAAATGTGTTGCTGCAGAGAATGGCTGATAATACATGCAGCTGCAGCTATCCTACCTCATGGGGCTTATTTCGCAGACAGGCCACATTTATTCTGATTTTGCAGAGGAAATCAGCAGCATGGGATTCAAGAACAAGCTGAAGTCACAAATGGTGACTGCGCAAATTGATAGCAGTTTTTTCTCGTATGCATTATGGATGGCAACATCCAAGTTTGTGGTTGATACAGCAATGTTGGAACCGGAGAATGTTTCACAGCACATTGAAACCCAGATTAGGGATCTGCCTCTCTCATATGGGAAGAGGTATGGCACCCATCCCCGCGGCAAAGACTTATTCGCTTCAGTTGTGACGGGAAGCCAGCTGCATCATGGTCCAATATAATTATGTCATTGAAAGCAGTGTGTCGAGAGACCCAACCCATGCTATGGCTACAAAATGATCTTCCTATTCTTAATTCAGCATGCTTCAAAATCTTTTCTACTTCATTGTAATATTCTTGTCTGAAGGAATAGCTAGTTATGAAGCATTGTCTCTTTCTTTTAAATTATTTGTAATGATATCTGGCGCCAGTGAAAATCGTTCTCTCCTAATGTCAAAACCTTGAGGGTTTACTAAATTCATTACTTTTCTCCTACATGATTATTCCACTTATCTGATGTGTTGTATCTCTGTCACAACAAATAAATCATTACCATTAATATCTTTGATGGTGAGAGGTTTGACAAAAATACTAGTGTCACGATACATAAATGTCTTATATTTTACAGCTATCTCCTCTTGTTTTTTCACTCTAAATGAAGAATCTGCCATGGTCAAGCATGCTTTTCATCACTCTGGATCAATAAAATAAGTACCCATGATACATAAAGCCTAATTTTATCCATCTATCTTCTTGCCCAGATATGATACCTGGTCAAAAGTAACCCTAATTGTTACGGATTTAAATAACATTAATGCTGATGTTTTGTTAGAATACCAAATACAGCGGTATTCCCCTTGGGAGGTCTTCTTATATAAGCACAGGGTACATAAAAGCATGGACATCTATCATAGTAGATGAGAATCTTTCTGTTATGGAAACCAGAACTGCCAGATCATGTGATTTCAGTCTACTGAATTTCCTCAGTGGCAGGCATCTGGTGACCATATACCAACCAAATGTCACTGCCATAACATATAGACATTGCAAATAACCAGCAGACTTATTTTTAAAAAAAACTAACATTAGTGATAGAATCAGTATTAATATCAAAAGACAATCTTTATATTGAACTTAACATGGCTGGCTTGTTAGAATGCCAAATTCTGTAGTATTAGCCTTGAGTACTCCTCATATAGACACAGTTGGAATGTAATATGTTATTTGAGAGCATACTATTAGCTATAATTAGGTTTCTCGTGGTTGCAGCAATATTAAAGTGTGGCTTAATAAACGCCTTATGTTCAGGTCTTACTACAAGAAATTGAGACATTCTTTTTGGCAAAGACTATAATTCTGCTTGCTGTTGTTTGCTAGATTGAAACACCTAAACAAGAACTTTCTCTTGTTTTTTTTTTTTTACTTTACAAAAGAATGGGTCAATGAGAAAGGGAGAAACACTGACTCTGTTTTTCCGCCACCTGCAAGTAATACCAGTCAATTTTCTCTCAAACTGCATGCTATTATCTTGAAACACATAAAGGCAGTGAGCGAGTGGGAATCCTCAAAAGGTTGGACAAAATGCTCATCACCATTTCTCCTAGTACTTTACATTTGAAGTTCAAATTCCATCCTTTCAGGGCTTGATAAGATAAAGTAACAGTTGGACAATGGCATCGATTTAATCGTCTAATACCTACCCTAAAAACTGCTGGCTTGGTGCCAAAATTAGAAAAGGATTAGAAACCATTATCTTGGAACACATTGTATACTGTGTGATTACATTTTACATGTGTCTATCAAGGAATACATCATCATCATCATTGCCATCATCATAGCCATATGCAACACTCCGTCCCTTTTCCAACTTCCTCATCATCATCATCACCAACACCACCACCACTACCACCACGTGAAATGACATTCGAGAGAGGTCGTTGCCAGTGCCGCTGGACTGGCTCCTGTGCAGGTGGCACATAAAATACACCATTTTGAGCGTGGCCGTTGCCAGTACAACCTGACTGACCTTCGTGCCGGTGGCACGTAAAAGCACCTACTACACTTTCAGAGTGGTTGGCATTAAGAAGGGCATCCAGCTGTAGAAACTCTGCCAAATTAGACTGGAGCCTGGTGTTGCCATCCGGTTTCACCAGTCCTCAGTCAAATCGTCCAACCCATGCTAGCATGGAAAGCAGACGCTAAACGATGATGATGATGATGATGATGACATGTGTACATATCAAGAATCTTGCATATCTTAAATGAGTTTTAAAAAAAGTAGAAAAACACCATGAGTGGCAGTTAAAGGTGGCAAGCAGGCAGAATTGTTAGCATGCCAGGCAAAACACTTAACAGCATTTCGTCTGTCTTTATGTTCTGAGATCAAATTCCGCCGATGTTGACTTTGTCTTTCATCCTTTCGGGGTTGATGAAGTAAGTACCAGTTGAGCACTGGGGTTGATGTAATTGGCTTAACCCCTCCCCTGAATTGTGCCAAAAAGTGCAACCAATCTGAGTGGCAGCTAAAAGAGTATCATGAAGCTATGATCACTGATGTTTCATGTTGTGGTTCGTTATATAACCCTAATTCAACCCTGTTTGAGCAGATCTAAAATCTAAGACAGTTCTTTTATGACCTTCCTGTCATTTAAGGGTAAGCATTGAATAGTCTAAAGGATTTTTTTTTGCCTTTTCAAAACAGCATTTTGCACTTCTCTAAAACAGCTCAGTGATTTGAGGAGCACCTGGTTGCTCTTTCTAGCAGATTGAGTGACCGACCCCTCAGTGGTTTCGTTATTGGCTCAAGACATTCCATGTTCTTGAATTATGTTACCATTTACTATTATTTTTGCTCAATGAAGTAGATTATTATTATTTTCTTTTTGTTTTTGAATTCCAACTCAGTTTTGTCAGTGTCTGGGGAATTTGCAGGGGAACCAATTTATGAGCTAATTAAGTTCACAATTTATATAGAAATTCAAATCTTGTATGTAATAAACTAGTCTTCTCATTTCTATCTCTGCTGTTTTTCTCACTTCACTCTGTCTCTCTTTTGTCTGTCTTCTATCTGTCTGTCTGTCTGTCTCTCTCTCTCTCTCTCTCTCTCTCTCTCTCCCTCTCTCTTTCCTTCTCCTTTTCCCACACACATACACATGCTCACTCTCTCTTTCATTCTCCTCTTCATCCATCTCTCCCCATGATTCAAGTTACACATCCAACTGTTTGAATTCAAATTCTTCTCCCTTCAGCACACGCTGCCCTTTACAAATACACAATAAATCTCTGCCAATTTTACTTTCAATTATGCCAAACCCGGGAGCCGCAAACTTTGGTCAACTACCAGAATATTAGTCATATCTGCAGGACTCAACAGATGTGTGAATAAATGCTCAACTCCATTTAACTAAAATTTCACTCTTGTCTTAAGTTAGTTTTTTCCAGATCTAATTTTTGGATTTCTAGATGAAGAGCAGTGACTGAAAAGACTGAACATTGTCAGATGACATTAAGTTAGATCTTGAGTTCCAATCCCAACAGAATCAACTTCATCTTTCATCCTGCCAGTGATGATATTGTCTTTACATGTCCAAGTGTACCTGAACATGTTAAATATGATTGTACATACCTACATTTCATTCAGCACTGCTTAGGGTACCTCTAATTAATTCCATCTTGACAAAACTTTTTACAATTTAGCAAATGTATCTCTTTTTTTGTTTCTTTTTCTTGTTTCAGTCATTTGACTGTAGCCATGCTGGAGCACCGCTTTTAGTCGAGCAATTCGACCCCAGGACTTATTCTTTATAAGCCTAGTACTTATTCTATTGGTCTCTTTTGCCGAACCGCTAAGTTGCAGGGACGTAAACACACCAGCATTGGGTGTCAAGCGATGTTGTGGGGGACAAACATAGACACACAAGCACACACACATATACATATATACATATACATATATACGACAGGCTTCCTTCAGTTTCCATCTACCAAATCCACTCACAAGGCTTTGGTCGGCCTGAGGCTATAGTAGAAGACACTTTCCCAAGGCAAAGTTCTGTAATGCCTTTCAACTGTGTTACATTACAGGGTTTTTTTTCTCCTCAACCTTCCTTTTCAAAACACTCCAAAGTTGTTCTAGTGGGTTTAAATCAGGTGACATGGTAGGCCAGGGCAATACCTTTACCTTTTTATCTGATAAAAACTTAGTCATCATCTTTGAAGTGTGTTTAGGGTCATTATCATATTGGACCATGGAATGCCTTCCTAGTTCCTTGATGCTTTTCAACATTGTTTTCTGAATTATGACACAATAAAGCCTTGAATCCATCGTTCTCTCAATAAATGTGAGTCCTCCCTCACCAGCTGCACTCATGCATCCCCAAAACCTAACACTTCCACTGCCGTGTTTCATGGTAGGCATGGTGCATTTGTCGCTATTATCTTCACCTGGTCATCACCATACTCACATAATACCATATGACCCCAAACAAGTTGATTTTAGTCTTGTCAGAAAAAAAGAATTTTATTCCAAAACTCCTTCCCCTTGCTCACATAGGATTCAGTAAAAAGAAAGACAACTTGGTTTATGTCTGGTAGTGAGGGAATGCATTCGTGAAGACCAACCACACTGATTCAAACTTCAGCAAACTGTTTGGATGGATACACTCTTTCCACTAACAGAAGACACTTCTTAGGCCAAAGATGAAGCAGCACAATGCCTGTCGTACATCACACAACGTTCGATGTGGCAAATATCACGCGCAGTTAAAATAGAAGGATGACCCGGACAATGTTTATTGGTTAGCGGTCCAGTAGCTTTGTACTTCTGAATTACTTTGCCAACTGTGATTAGGCTAATATGTATTCATTTGCTAATTAACTTGTATCCTAAACCATTCTTGTGCAAATTAAAAATAATTTTCTTCAAATCTTTAGACAATTCTTTTCCTTTTGGTGCCATTTTAATCACAATGAAGATTTTCACCACAGTACACAAATCAGAATTCCTGCAGATGCAGTAACAATGACAGGTACAAAATTGCCAGGAGAAATAATTTATTAGAATTGAAATTATCAGCAACATCTGAATTTAGTTAAAAAGATGATCATAACATTGAATATAACAAATTTCCTTTATGGTGTACATATATTTGTGTCGTTTGAAAATTAATATTTCATTCATACCTTTGAAAATGTTTATT
>NC_068981.1:19172865-19193029 GCF_001194135.2 Octopus bimaculoides
TATAAATATATATATGTGTGTGTGTATATCATCATCATCATTTAATGTCCACTTTCCATGCTAGCATGGGTTGGACGATTTGACTGAGGACTGGTGAAACCAGATGGCAACACCAGGCTCCAATCTAATTTGGCAGAGTTTCTACAGCTGGATGCCCTTCCTAACGCCAACCACTCAGGGAGTGTAGTGGGTGCTTTTACGTGTCACCCGCACAAAGGCCAGTCAGGCGGTACTGGCAATGGCCACGCTCGAAATGGTGTCTTTTGTGTGCCACCCGCACAAGAGCCAGTCCAGGGTCACTGGCAACGATCTCGCTCGAAAACCCTACGAAGGCCAGTCAGGCGGTACTGGCAACGGTCGTGTGTGTATATACATACATACATATCCACATACATATGTGTGTGAAGGCACATAGCTCAGTGGTTAGAGCATCAAGCCTATGATCATGAGGTTGTGAGTTTGATTCCCAGACTGGGCTGCATGTCATGTTCTTGAGCAAGACACTTTACTTCACGTTACTCCAGTTTACTCAGCTGTAGAAATGAGTTGCAATGTCATTGGTGCCAAGCTGTAATCGGCCTTTGCCTTTCCCTTGGATAACATTGGTGGTGTGGGCAGGGGAGTCTGTTATGCATGGACAACTGCTGGCCTTCCACAAAGAACCTTGCCCAGACTTGTGCCTCGGAGGGTAACTTTCTAGGTGCAACCCTATGGTCATTCATGACCGAAGGGATCCCTGCCTTTTCATATATATATATATATATATATACATACACACACACACACATATATATATATATATATATATATATATATATATATATATATATATATATATATATATATTACACTCGAGAGTGTAGTTGGCGCTTTTTATGTGCCACCGGCATGGAAGCCAGTCAGGGAGCACTTGCATTGGCCACGTTCAGATAGTGCTTTTTACACGCTACCGGCATAAGAGCTAGTTGGGCTGACATCGATCATGTTCGGATGGTGCTTATTGTGTGCCACCAGCATGGGAGCCAGTCAGGTGGCACTGGTATCGGCCACAACTACAATTTCCATTTGATTGTGATTTGATTTTGATTTGACTTGACTCAATATGTCTCTTGATTCAAAGGTGCTTGTTAAATGGGCTGGTTATGTGATACTGGTATAGGCTATGGCTGTGATCTCACTTTACTTGCTGGGTCTTCTCGATCACAGCATATCTCCAGAGGTGTGTGTGTGTGTGTGTGTATGTGTGTGTTTCCTTATGTTTATAGTTACACCATTTAACAACCAGTAATGTTTGTTTATGTACAGTTACCTAGTGATTCAACAGATAGAGATAAATAAATACCAGACATAAAAGTAAATACTTGGGGTGGGGGAGGGTGATATGATCCGCTAAACTCTTGAAGGTATTGCTCCAGCATGACCACAATTCAGTGAATGAAACCAGTAAAAAAAATCAAAGAGTCAAATAAATAATAATATTTTTCTCAGGAAGTCAATGTTTTCAAGAAAAACACTGATTCTTTTACTTTTTGTTTATTGATTTTTTTTTTCTTATTTATATCGATTTCTTACAGAGAAAAATATTTCCAGTTGAATCAACATCAACATCATCATCATCATCATCATCGTCATCATCATCATCATCATAATCATTCAATATCTGTGCCCCATGCTGGCATGGGTTGGACAGTTTGATATGATTCAATGAGCTTCTGTCTGCATTGTGCTCCAGTGTCTACTCTAACATGGTTTCTACACCTAAAAGCCCCATTTAATGCTAACCACCGAATGAGGCATTTGAATGCTTTTTTCATCCCATCAGCACTGGTGAGACTTCCCTGCAGTTTGCAAGACAATAAACCCCAAGTGGACAGTTTTATTTTAGGAATTAGAGAACAAGATTATGAGAGGTGGCTGTGTGGTAAGTAGCTTGATTACGAACCACATGGTTCCGGGTTCAGTCCCACTGCGTGGCACCTTGGGAAAGTGTCTTCCACTATACCCTCGGGTTGACCAAAGCCTTGTGAGTGGATTTGGTAGACGGAAACTGAAAGAAGCCCGTCGTATATATATGTATATATATATATATATATGTATATGTGTTTGTGTGTCTGTGTTTGTCCCCCTACCACCGCTTGACAACCGATGCTGGTGTGTTTACGTCTCCGTAACTTAGCGGTTCTGCAAAAAGAGACCGATAGAATAAGTACTAGGCTGCCAAAGAATAAGTCCTGGGGTCGATTTGCTCGACTAAAGGCGGTGCTCCAGCATGACCACAGTCAAATGACTGAAACAAGTAAATGAGTAAAAGAGAATAAACCAGAGCAAAACAGGTTTTTCTGTAAATAATTTACATGAATATTAGTGGCATTTATGGAACCTGCTCAAAGATCATGAGTTCCAATCTACGACTTACATTCTGTTGTTCTTCTGAACAGAGCATGGTATTCTAAATTACCTCAGTGGTTCCCCTTGGTGTCAGGAATGATTACCAGATCAATCTGAGAATTCTCAACCTCAAACCATCAATCTGAGAATTCTCAACCTCAAACCATCAATCTAATAACTGATTTGTGTCATTAGATCCAAGATAGTATGTGTTAGTTGTGTATATGTAACACATGTAACACATTTTATTTTAAACACTTTACACACACACACACACACATACACACACACAGTATACACAATTAGATGGGTACCTTTATCAATCATTGAAGGAGTCAGTCTCACAAGATACTCGGAGTAATATGTATATCCCTAAGAGCATTAGATACTAAATTAATTTTCATATGTGTATATTTGACTGAGACAGAATTATTGTTGCAAGGAGAGAAATGTGTTCATTTTACTGTGTAAGGTGTGATCAAGTTGGACAGACATTAATAACTATTTGATCTCAAACAATCAATATTTGTTTGTGCTTATGACAGCCCATCAGAGATGATGACAGTGTCAATCCAAAACATTCATCCTGTGCCTCTAGCACATTCTTTGTCAAGGGAGCGGATGTGGCTGACAACACCGATACAAGAAAAGCAGACCCTGTGGCACTGAGGGCACTGAAAGTGACCCCAAGCAACACCCACAGGTGGTTGATGATGACATTTCCTCCTCTCTTCATGCAGCCTCCTGCATTCGATTTCATAGCACTTCACTCTAACATCACACACAGACATCTATGCCTTCTGATTAACAGCCAGACGCTCCAACTGACTGATTTATTAACATGATTATTAGATGCCATTAGCACTCACCATTTGATGTCTTATATAGTGTCTACTTGAAACCAGTATTCAAAGTTATACACAGCAAATTTGCTCTCATATACAGCAACTGCTTGAAATTACATTGTCACTGTTCAGGGCTATATACAGGGACTTTCCCCCTTATATATAGTAACTGCTTCAAATTACATTCAATGCCATATTCAGTGTATTTTCTTTCTCTTATATAGTGGGAGAGGCAGTGTGGTCAACAGCTTGCTTACCAGCCACATGGTTCTGGGTTCAGTTCCACTGCATGGCACCTTGGGCAAGTGTTTTCTATTGAAGCTTCAGGCCGACCAAAGCCTTGTGAGTGGATTTGGTAGATGGAAACTGAAAGAAGCCCATCGTATCTATTTATATATATGTATGTGTGTGTGTGTGTGTGTGTGTGTGTGTTTATTCCCCCAACATCACTTGACAATCGACGCTGGTGTGTTTACATCCCAGTAACTTAACAGTTCGGCAAAAGAGACCAATAAAATAAGTACTAGGCTTACAAAGAATAAGTCCTGGGTTCGATTTGCTTGACTAAAGGCGGTGCTCCAACATGGACACAGTCAAATGACTAAAACAAGTAAAAGAATAAAAGAATAAAAGAATAGCTCTACTTGAAATCCCTTTAAGCCTGTATCCAGTGTCATATACACTGACTTCTAATTTTATACACAATAACTTTGTGGCTGTGTGGTTGGAAATTTGCTTCCCAACCACATGGTTCCAGGTTTAGTCCCCACTGTATGGGGCCTTGAGCAAGTGCCTTCTACTAAAGCCTCAGACCAACCAAAGCTTTGTGAGTGGATTTGGTTAAAGGAAACTGAAAGAAGCCCATAGTATATATGTGTGTGCGTATGCGTCCATGTGTGTGTATGTTTATCTTTGTGTCTGTGTTTGACTCCCTACAAACACCGCCACTTGACAACCAGTGTTGGTGTGTTTATGTGCCTGTAACCTAGCAGTTCAACCAAAGAGACTGATTGAATAAATATCAAGCTTTAAAAAAAAAATAGCACTGGGGTTGACTTATTTAAGAATTCAAAGCAGCGCCCCAGTATGGCCACAGTCTAATGACTGAAACAAGTAAAAGATTAAAGTCATATTCAGTCAATAATCAATATTGTTTTAATGCTTTATGCAATTCTTATTCACAAGCATAGCTAGAGGAGAATAGAGGGTGCAGTCCTCCCAGAACAATACTTTTATGGGGGCAGCACCACTTTTGGGTCTGCTGTGGGCAATAATTATTTTTTGTGGAGATCCAGGTGGCAATTGAAGGGCTGCCCCAGATGGCACACACTCTAGCAATGCTAGTTTTCTTATTTAAAGTTTTTATTTAGTGAATAATAATCCTTCCTACTATAGACACAAGGCCTGAAATTTGGGGGAGGAGGATAGTGGATTACATCGACTCCAGTGTTTCACTGGTACTTTCACTGGTACCTCAGCGGAATTTGAATTCAGAATGTAGTAACAAACGAAATACCACTAAGCATTTCGCCCAGCATACTAATGATTCTTTCCTATTCTAGGCACAAGGCCCGAAATTTTGGGGGAGGGTGCCAGTCGATTAGATCGACCTCAGTATGCAACTGGTACTTAACTTATCAACTCCGAAAGGATGAAAGGCAAAGTCGACCTCGGCGGAATGTGAACTTAGACTGTAAAGACAGACGAAATACTGCTAAGCATTTTGCTAATGATTCTGCCAGCTCGTGCTAACGATTCTGTCAGTTAATTTAGTAACTAATAATGCCTTATACAGTCAGTGTTCTGTGTTTTATAAGATGAAAGTTTAAGGAATAGTTACAGGTGTTGCTAACAAAGAGTTTCTCTCACCTTGCAGAACTATACCAATCTTAACATGTAAAACTATATAATGCAGTGGTTCTCAACTAGGGTCTACACAACTCTTAGGGGGCAGGCATATGAGATCTTATTGTTGTGCAATAACTTGGTTACACTTCTACAATACACAAAATATTTTTAACTATTTTTTATACAATCCCTAATATTATCTCATTAGAAAAATACAACAGGATTTTTTTTTTAAATATCAAATGGCCATGGGGTTCCGGTTGAGTAAAATGAAAGCCAAAGAGATTCATAGAAAGAAAAATGATTGAGTGCTTTGATATAAAGCATATGAAAAAGTGAGATAAGAACATAGTTTTTGTTGTTGTTGGAAAGTAATTAGGAGAGCACGATATGTTGGATGTGAAATAATAACCTTCATTAAATGTAAAACACTAATGAGCTGAGAGAATGACAGAGTATTAAAGACATCAGGTGACAGATGCTGGAGATATATTACTATGATTGTATGTGATGGTATCTCGCTCAGGTGTGACAATGACCTTTCAGTAGTTCAATCAAATGGGATATTGTCTCTTGTAATTAATATGTAAGTGGCTGAGTATTCCACAGACAGTGTACTCCTAAAGTAATTCCCAAGCTGAATCATCATTGTCATAATTTAACCTTCGTTATCCATGCTAGCTTTGGTTGGACAATTTGACAAGAACTGGCAAGCCAGAAGTTTGCACCAAACTCCAATGTCTGCTTTGGGTATGGTTTCTATGGCTGGATGCTCTTCCTAATGCCAACCACTTTACAGAGTGTACTGGGTACTTTTTAAGTGGCACCAGCAGCCACAAAGGTGTACATATATTGTAATCAAACACAGTGAGTGCTGTATGAATCAGCGGCTTTGTGTATTGACATAGAAAAGTTAGTAGTTCGCAATAGAGAGGACAAACCAATAAGGTGTGTTTAGAAGTGATGCAGTTACCCAAGATACCCTAAGCCTCATATATGAGATGGCACTGTGAGACATGCCGTAGTGCAGAACCGATCTGCATGGAAGAAAAAATAGTTGATGATGATGATGATGATGATGATCCTCCACCTCCTCTTCATCATCATCATCATCATCATCATCATCATCCTCATGTTGATTAATGGTAATTTTGGTATTGTTTGTGTTATTGGTATGCTGGTTGTTATTGTTGTTGGCAGTGGTGGTTGTGATGAGGAAGAGGAAGAGGAAGGGCAATGGTGGTTGTAGTGGTGATGACAATGATGACACTGGTTGTAGTGATGACGATGATGATTTCTACAACAATAACGATGAAAATGTAGGTCACTATTTCACGTCTTGTACAGTTTTTAATATGTTGTATAGACACAGTGACTATTTCATGATTTTTAAAAATATTTATTTATATATATGTTATATGCACACACACACATACACACACACACACACACACATACCATGCTATATATATATATATATATATATATATATATATATATATATACAGTGACTATTAGATACCTTCCTTACACAGTAATATTTCTGTTGCCTCAAGCAGTTTACTAATTAAATATATCAGGCTTTCTGTACGAAGAACTGAAAAGCAACTTCGATCAATGTAAATCTAAGTCAGCAGTTCTCAGATATTTAGCTATCATATTTTTACTTTACTTTTTCCAGATTCGATTTTGTTTGGGCAAGAACCATTGACAAGTGAATCAATAAACACTGCGGGGATGTTTTTCAGGATTACACGAGATTATATTCAGGATTAGAGAGCAACCATATGGTGCCAATATTACGACACTTTCAATTCAAAAAGACTTATCTTTGATAACTCACACTCGAATAAATCAGAAATATATTACTGCAAAACCGAATAACAGACAGAGTTGGGGACATGAGATGCTGGCTTGGCTGTGAGATATGTAGACATACAACAGAGTTTTGGGTGCAACAGGAAGTAAGAGGAAGCAGAAAGGAGACAGGACTGGGAGAAAAAATGTATATATTATAGTATATATACAGGAAAATAAAAGATTGGAGAAAAGTGAATGAAATAAAACAAGAAAACCATTGTGAAAATAATCAAATTTTTTTTTTCTTTTGTAATTGTATTACTATTCTGTAAGATAGACTTGTTTGTTACTGTGAGCAGTGTAAAATGAGATACGTGGAGGTAAAGCCATTGAATGGGAGGAACATATCCTGTGCCAATAGCTCTTTGTGTGTGTGTATGTGTGTGCAAGTCTTTGTGTTTCAGTTTTTAGATATGTGGTTGTGTACCTGTGTATGCGCATGAGTCTGTGTCGTTTTAGGTTCTTGCATATGTGTTTGTGTATTCTGAGTATGTGTACGAAGTGGGTATGCATTATGTGTACACGTTGGTTGAATAACATGTAAACAAACAGGATTTTTGTATATACACAGACATACACATACATACGTACAAACATACAAGTATGTATGCACACACACACACACACACACACACACACATATATATACACGAACAAATGCTTCAGTATTGGCTTATACAAATGTGTGCATGTGCTCAGTTTTGCTAATATCTATTGATTTATATACACAAATATATTCATATATATGTATATATTTATAGATGTTTACACATTTGCATCAATGTGTATGTTTGAGATTTACGAGTATATATTGATTACTATACATATCATATATTTATATCAACATATATATTTACATTTATGCGTGTATATAATTTTTCCTGTTATTGTAACTTTGTGCGCTCTTGTGTGTGCTTGTGTGTGTGTGTGTGTGTGTGTGTGTGTGTGTGTGTGTGTGTGTGTGTGTGTGTGTGTGTGTGTGTGTGTGTGTGTGTGTGTGTGATTTACAAATATATAATGATTAATACATACAGATATATTAATATGCATATATATTATTTTCATAAAAGTAAATAAATAAGTCTGTTTGTGTATGTGTGTGTGTGTGTGTGTGTGTGTGTGTGTGTGTGTGTGTGTGGTGTGTGTTTGTGTGTGGTGGGGCATGCATATATAATCATATATGAAAACAGATATACAGAAACTGAAAGAATATGTTCAAATATATAATGAAACATAAAGGAAAATGGTATGTAAATGTATGTAAATGAATAAAAAAAAGTTCACACAGAAAAGTACATAAACACACATGCACAAACACACAGATACACACACACACACACACACACACACACACACAAACACACACACTTACATATAAACATACACTCGTTTATTCTCAAATACAGAAAGGAGATCAAGCACACACACACACAATCAGGGATAGGTACACAATCACTCTAAAACTTATATATATAAAACATACATATAATTAGTCATTTGTACAAAGCATACACATTAAATAACAGACATAGAAACCCATTATAGCATGTGTGTGAGCGTGTATGACTGTGTATGTGTGTGTGAGAGGGTGTGTGAGGGTGTATGTGCATATATATATATATATATATATATATATATATATATATATATATATATATATATATATAAATGCTGATGATAATATATTTGAAGGTGTGTATGTGTGTATGTGTGTGCATATATATATATATAGAGTATACCCACGTGCACATACATATATACACAGTTTCATATATATAATAAGTCATTTATAGAAAACATATGCATCACATAAATACACATTAAATGGCATATACATATGTATGTGCGTGTGTGTGTACGTTCACTCATGTGTATTACATGCACATGATGGCACACATATACACTCATATTGTGAGTGCTAGAACCAAGTGCATAGAAACAGACACATACATAACTATAACAAACACACGTGCATATTCAGGCATACAGTTTCACACGTAGGACATATACATATAATTATACAGTTGCAAATAGATACGCATATACATATAAGCTTACAGTCACAAACAGATCCGTGTGTGTGTATGTGTGTGTGTGTGTGTGTGCGTGTGTGTGTGTGTAACTGAACAGCAACAAGCAGACACACACACACACACACACACACACACACATATATATATATATATACACTTTCATGCACCCGCACACATGTACACAGATTGAAAAACAATCAGACATATATACACTATTGATTTTTAAATTTTAGTATTTACTGAGAAATATATACTTGCATTGTACATATAACCTGACACATATGTATACATACATGTGAATGTAAATATAAATATATGTATGTATGTATGTATGTATGTATGTATGTATGTATGTATGCATGTATTTGTATGTATCTATATGTATGCATGTATGTATGTACTAAACAGACATACATCCACACACACACACGTCTTTGTTTTTCACAAACAAGACAAAAAGCACTTAATACATATTGTAGACTATATTTATTGTACGCTACTGATTCTGGCTGTGTCACTTTAGGAGTTTCACGTGTCGTACGTTTTATTTCCTCTGGCAATGCTTAATGTGTTGAGAGAAAAATATACCAGATGGTATTAAATTCTATCAATTCCATTGGTTATGTTCGATCATGTGGTGTATAGGTTAGTAGAAAAGTTCCTTTTCTAGCGATAATCACTCCCAATTTGTAAATCTTTCTTATGTCACGATATTTAGGAAAGATTTCTTACGTTCTTTTTTGTTCTGTTATAAAGAATGCGTCTCACTATTTAATGTCGAAATTTGGGCTGGCAGCTATCCAATCTGCAATTCAAAGGTATCCAATCTGGGATACGTTTAAATTGTGAAACATTGATATTTTCTGTTGCGTGAATATGTGGAGAATATCTTGTCTTTCCTGTTCGAAATATTAGTTAGTATAGTCAGTATTTTATACTTCTCAAATTATAAGTTTCGTCTGCTATAGCTTCTATTGTGTGGTTTCACTTCTTTGACGAATGTGCAATTTACTGTGACATCGTTTGCTTCTCAGACCAAATGTGATAGTTTTCTCGAGTTAACCCTGTTCCTGAACTCACATTACTATGTTACGTTCAAATCTAGAAACAAAACTAATTCCACATCATTATCACAGTAGATATGGAATCTGAAAGACATAAGAGTAAATGACACCATAATAAAGTGAAATATTTTTGAAAACTGCAGCAGAGGTAATTTATTCAAAACCGAAAAGAATAAACAACTGACTTTACCGGCTAATGTACTCAGTAGGAGAGAGGAGATCATCTCTATATATTCGCACAGGAGAAAATTTTATGCTTTCGTCTGTTAAGCGTATTTCTATGTAGATACTCTCGAATCATTACCTCGAAAAGTCCCGACTGAAATTTCGACAATACATGTTGAGTCTTAGAAAAACAAAAAACATTCTTAGTAAATCGTTCCTGAAAAACGTAACCGGGATATCGTATCTAAATTACCATATGACCTTAGATGACGAGTGGAATAAATATGGTTGGTAATTATAACTGGCATTCTGCAGATTACGACGACAAGTGTTCCAATTGATCCGATCAACGGAACATCCTTCTCATGAAATTAACGTGCAAGTGGCCGAGCACTTCGTAAACACGCGTACCCTTACCGTAGATACAGCGTGGCACAATGTGATAAGGCTGGCCTTTTGAAATACAGGTACAACTCATTTTTGCCAACTGAGTATACCGGAGCAACATAAAAATAAAGTGTCTTGTTCAAGAGCTCAGCACGCCATCAAGAATCCAATGACCTTACGATCCTGAACCGAATACCTTAACCACTCTACCACGCAACTCCACGCGCATCTTAATTCAAATAACTTCGCTTAAGGGGATTACAACACGTGAAACTCAGAGTTGACTTAAAACACCTTATACACAATATTATAGATCACTGGTTCCCAAAGTGGGCGGTGGAAAGTTCCAAGGGGGTGTTGAAGAAAAGTGGGGTGATAATGGGGTAGCGATTCGTGTAAAAACAACAAAATAATGGGTTTCTTTAGGTAAAGTTATATTTGTGAAACATAGTTGCTTTGAATTTACTTCAGAAAGAGGTCTACGTTTGTGATGGTTAGTTGGGGGTGGAGTGCTAGGAATGTGGGTGTCAAGGGGGTGGCAGCCCGAAAAAGTCTGGGAATCACTGCTTAGATACATATACCACCCACAATTGACAACTGTTTATAGGCACAGGCCTGACGTTATGTTGAGTAGTTTGTTTCCCAACCACATCAGTTTTAGTCACACTGCGCAACACCTAGGGCAAGTGTTTTTTTACTATAGCTCCTGGTCGGTGAAAGTCTTCTGAGTGGATTTGGTAGATGGAAGCTGAAAGATCATCTGTGTATGCGCGTGTGTGTGTGTGTGTGTGTGATTGTGTTTGTGTTTGTCTCCATCACCACCACTTGACAACCGATGTTGGTTTGTTTACATCCCCGTAACCTAGCGATTCGACGTAAGAGACAGACAGTTAAGTACCGTGCTTTGAAAATTAAATATTTTGGACAGTTCATTCGACTGAAACCCTTCAAGGTCGTGCCCCAGCATGGTAGCAGTCATTGACTGAAAATAGTAGATGAGAAAAGATATATATGGAAAACGTTTAAAATATCCCACACAAGACGGTAGACATGGAAAATATTAACAAAATGCGTTTTTCATTTCATATTACATATAATTAATTCTAAAGTATATTATTACAATCAAATCTTTTTAGAATACAATATGCATTGAATAACAGATTATCACAATTAAATTATTTTAAAATAGATTATTACTTATTCCGAAATATCATTCATAATACGTTACTACAATCAAATTATGTGGGTGGGTGGGAGACAGAGAGTGTGCGTGCGCGCGCGCGCACGTGTGTGTGTATCTTTACGGGGTGATAGCGCTAAGCAGTGATATACATAAATACAAATTTCATACTAGTTCAAGTATGTTGTTTGTTGTTTGTTCCTTCTTGAGCCATGCCTGGCTCATAAGGGCCGGTTTCCCGATTTCATTGGCGTATAGGTTTCCCACCTGGACGGGACGCCGTTTCGACACAGATGTGCTGCTAGATGCAGGAGGAAAAAGTGAGAGAAAGATGTGGCGAAAGAGTCAGCAGAAGTGCGTTATTACCTTCTGTCGGAGCCGCGTGGAGCTTAGGTGTTTCGCTCATAAACACACTTTTATGTCTCAATCTACTGCTATCTAGCACCTTCGGATGATCTCTACTCAACCACTACACGACGGCTACTCAACAGCCACTCAACTCTCTACCAACGGCTAGACTACCTCTGTTTATATGCCGTGGGTGATCCTACTTCTTCGATTGGGGGCGTCAACGCAACACACACATATAGCCCGGTCTGAGATTCGAATCCACGATCCCTCGACCGCGAGTCCGCTGCTCTAACCACTAGGCCATGTGCCTCTACAGTTCAAATACGCTTGAGGCAAAATCGTACCCGTAAGAAAGCCATTCACTGGGTTTTGTCATGGAAAAAATTTCTCGCCCTAGACAAATGTGTGTAAATACACCGAGTCACCTAACAGACTGTGGGATGCATGCATTTCAAAGTGGTTATCTCCTCTTCAGCCGCAGACACTGGAAAGAGAGGTGCTGCGAACTGACACGAGATAAAGGTCCTTCTTATGATATTCCAGTCATTGCTCAACGACTGACAGCGCTAAGCAGTGATGAGTGCGCGCGCGCGCGAAGCTTGCTTCCCAACGACATGTAAACCCTCACCCTACTCCCACCCTCCCCCAGCAGTCACCATTCCTCACCCTGCCCCACCTGACACAGACGCAATTACAGACACACAGGAACCCGAAATTCTCCAATCCCCACCCCCAAAAAGGGAAAAATGTATGGCATTTTATATAACAATCGTTTCAGAGAGAAAGCAAACTCTCCAGCGTCGGTGGACGCATCGTATTATGCCGAATGTGCCATAGTGAGTGACGAAGATCGGATTGGACTGATGAAAAGGTACGGGACGGAGATTGTGGACCTGGAGAAAGAGAGTGATATAAGTAAGTTACCACCAACGGTGGCCTTTCACAAACTTTAACATGAGAACGTTTAACTATAATGAATTAATGTTTTAAAAATTGTGTTAAAAGAGTTAAATGAGGTCAATTGGATCGTGGAGTCAAGTGGCCTTCATTCCAGCTTCCATTATTTATAACCATCTTTTTAATTCGTTTTTATTTTCCCCTACTTATGTGTTTGTCTGTCCTTGTATTGTCCCTCTTCGTTTAGCCTCTTGTGGGTAATTACGAACAAATCTCTACTGTTAACATTTACAATTACTATGAAAAACTTATAGTGGATTACTACTATGAAAATCTCTCAAAGCCTCGTTGGATTACTATATGGAAATTTATACAGAGTTCCTACGACTCCTATCTATACCACTATGGATAAACTAATTCTTATAAACACAGATAAACTTTTAAGAACGGATTTCTTCCTTTTATATCCCTGAAGAATGGTTATGCAACTTCAATATGATTATCGTTTCGATTCCATTTAGATAAGTTATATAATCATGAGACGATCGTAAGAATTTTTATACATCTTCTTATTCTCTATTGTACATTCCTCTTCTCATCATTTACGCGGTAAAACATTTCTCTATGGTAATATACGTTTTGTTGTGAATATTCCATATATACTTATTCCGTTATCTCTTACATTCTAATATATATAGTTGAAATTTATAGAAAAAAATAAGAGAGGAAGACAGGTGTATGAACAGCAAACAGGTGTATTAGTTTGACGCTCGGGAAAAGGAAAAAGTCTTTTACGTTTCGAGCCTACGCACTTTAACATAATGGAATAAGACAAAATAAACAGAGAGAGAGTGAAAAAATAGCTGTAGATTTAGCGGTCAAACATGGCGACTGATTAGTAAAAGAGTTTGAAAGAAGAGGTTGGAAGAAAGGGAAATAATAAAGTAATGTTGATCTTACATAAAGATGCGCGTGCATGTGAGAATGGTGTGTGTGGATGTGTATGTATGTATGTGTGTGTGTGTGTGAATAGGGGCTACTGACTTTGACGTCTGTGGGTATGTGGGTGTGTGCGTCTGTAATATGTTGCTGCTCATATAGTGGTATGTGTGGTGACGCTATTGAAGATTGTGTGTGAATGTGTGTGTGGATGATGCTGTGTGGTGTGGGTGCAGGGAAGTGGTCAGCGTTAGTGTGTGGAGTGGTATGGAGTGGTGTACTGGAGTGGTGGTGTGGAGTGGTGGTGCGGAGTGGTGGTGTGTGGGGGGTACTATCAATGAAGAGAAGAGGTGGGTAGGAGTGAAGAGAGGAAGTAGGTGTCGGAGGAAAAGAGAAGGGAAGTCAGATGAGGAGAAGAGGGGAGTCAGACGAAGAGAGGAGGAGAGACGAGCCCATGTGGCGCAAAGGAGCGAAGAGAGAAGATGGTCCCTGTGCAAAGACAGTCCGCGATACAGACATGCTGTAGTAAATGACCGGTGGAGCGGAAATGGCGCGAGACCAGGATGTCATTGCTGAGTCTGATGTCTCGGAGGTGCTCCGTAAACACGTCAGCCAAGCGGCGTCCCGTTTGACCGATGTACAAGAAGGATAGAAAGAGCAGGAAATGCAGTAAATGACGTTGCTGGAAGTGCAGGTAAAGGAGTCAGTGATGTGATAGAGATGATGATGACTGCTTGTGAGGAAGGTGGTGTTGGAGAGATAGGACCAAGTACGGCAGCGTAGGCGGGAGCAGGAGGACAAGCCAGGCTGAGAGGTGGGGCTAGGGAAGAAACTGTGCACCAGGAGGTGCATTTGAAGGAGGTAAGGGGTAGGTTGGAGAAGATGTGCGAGGTGGAGGGGTCGGACTGAAGTCGCCGGAAGGCTTGGAGAATGGTACGTTTGAGGAACAGGGTGGAGGAGTTGTAGGTGAAGGGAAATGGGAGTCGGTAACAGTGGGGCGGGTGCGGGGAGGAATGTGCCCTGGCAAGGGGAGTGTGGATAGTGGTGAGGGGATATCCACGAAGGATGAAGTAGCGAGCCATGATTTGACACTGAGTCTCAAAGTCATGGTTTTCACTGCAGTGCTTGCGCAGTCGGAGGAATTGGAAGTAGGCGATGGAGAGCTTGGTGTGGGTAGGGTGGGAGGAGGAGAAGTTAAGGTAGGAGTGTGAGTCGGTGTGTTTGTAGTGGATCGACGTAGTGAGAGCGGAGTGGTGTATACTGATAGACATGTCGAGAAATGCGACGGAAGAGTTAGAAATATTGCAGGGGAATTCGAGGGCAGGATGGAAGGATTGGACAAAAGAGAGGAAGGAGTCTAGTTGTTCGCGGCTGAGTGAGGTCGCACCGATACAGTCCTCGATATAACGACAATATATAGTTCGGGAGTGGAACCAGTGAATCGTGAGAATATCTGGGTCTCAACGTAGCCAACGAACAGGTTCGCATAGTTGGGGCCCATTGTTGTTCCCATGGCCACCCCTGAAAACTATTGGTAAAAATCCCCCGCGAACAAGAAGCAGTCGACGGAGCGAAGAAGTTCCGCCAGACGAAGAAGTGTGGAGGTGTCAGGCTGGAGGTTGGGTCGAAGGTCCAGAAAATGTTTCAGTGCAAGAAGTCCTTCGTTGTGTGGGATCAGCGTATATAAACTCTTGATATCAAAAGTGAAGAGTAGTTTACATGTGTGTGTGTGTATATATATATATACATGCATACATATACATACATATATATATCCATATATATATATATATATATATATATATATATATATATATATATATATATATATATATATATATATATATATATATATGTATGTATGTATATGTTTTTAGTCAAGTTACAAAAATACATACTTTAACATTAAGCTGGCGGATTACCTAATACTTTTTAGTAGAGTATTCACATACAAAAGGTTTTCAAGGATAAAGTTTGAGATTGAATTAGAAGTTTCGTTTTGTTTGTCTTCGTCGTATGTGTGTTTGTATTTCATGCTCTTGATATCCCCTGATGGTGGTAAAAGAATGTCACCGTCATATAAACGGTGTTCTTCGCTTCCATTCCTCCGTGAAACCATTTTGCCGACTACGATGTAATATTAGCTTACTTTAATACAGGTGAGAGTTAGAGACAGGAAAGGCATCCGGCCGTAGATAATCTTCCTCAAGGAATTTCGTCTGATCCATTCAAGCATGGAAAAATAGACGCTAAAGCAGTGATATAGATGTATGTGTGTGTGCGTGCGTGTATGTGTGTGTACGTATAGTTTCAATATGAAAATAATAATAATAAATGCGCCCTTTTAAAGCCTAGCCTGGCACATGGGCCCGATTTCCCGGTTTCAATGGCGTATGCGTTCCCCAGCTGGACGGGATGCCAGTCCATCGCAGCGTTACTCCTTTTTGCCAGCTGAGTGGACTGGAGCAACGTGAAATGAAGTGTTTTGGTCAAGAATACAACACGTCGCCCGGTGCAGGAATCGAAACCACAAACTTACGACCATGATGCTGACACCCGAACCACTAAGCCACGCGCTTCCACATAGTTTCAATATTGCTTACTAAGAACAAAGCAAATCACAAACGACGGCGAGAATTCAACGCATATTCTACGGATTAATTGATATATTTTAGCAAAATATTGACTTCAACTGGTGTACGCGCGTTTCGCTCAATTGAGATATTTCCAACAAGTAAATGAAAAGCAATTTAACCTTACAATATAATGCTGTTGTATCATCAGCCAGTCACATATAAAATCTGAGCAATCATGAAAGTAGGAGAGGTCGCTTGTATAGAAGTGTGCGATGTTGTTTAGTAAACAATGGAGAATTTATACAGGGATTTATGGCTTTTAAATATTTTGTTTTATAGTGGCTGAGCGACATTTTTAATAGACAACGATGGGAGTTCACTTTCTTTCTTTACTATAGCATGTAATTGTTTTTGAAGTGTTACTTTATTAATGTAAATTTTATTGAAATGAATTATGGGTTCATATTCTTACTATGGCACGTAATGCTTTTTTAAATGTATTTTGGATGGAAATATTATTGAAACGGATTATGATCAGTCAGGGATACGCTGTCATCTGTAAATGTGGATTTTAATGTGGATTTTATTGCAACGGGTTATAGTCAATCAAGGATACAGTGCCTTTTCTATATGGCCTTTGAGCATACTGTTTTTACTAAAAGGCATTTTCAAAATGTAAAAATATTAGAATATTTATAAGGCTAAATTAATATTTGATTTTAAATTAAATTTTAAAGCGTTTACAAGAGTTGACATTCGAATGTGATGATTAAACAGAAATTGTTGAGATATAAATTATTTGAGAATTCTAAAATTTAAAAATTTCGAATAATTTGTACAAAACGGTGAACTGACTCAGATGAAAATATGAACGAGAAAAGTAAAATGGGAATAAAGACAAGGAAAACAGAAAAACAGGAAAATAAAAGATATCGAAATGATTTATCTTTTGGGAATTATGATCGGTATTTACATTTCAAAAGTTTTGTATATTGTATGAAGACATGAAAAAATTCTTCCTGGGTGCTTTGATTGTGGATGGTTAGGTGGAAAATAAAATTTTACCGACCTCAACTATACACGATCTCTTATTTCCATTATAAGACTTGCACATGAGACGATTTCCTCTTCAAATTGAAGTGTGTATTAGTGATTTTCAACTAACCATATAGATAATGAAAGAGAGGTGTCATTTTCGTATTTCATATTTCGACAAATCTGTGGATGTTGACTGTATCATAAATCAAATGAGTTATATGTAAGGATAATGTAAATGAATATTGCAAAAGGATTTACAGAAATCAGAGAAGATGAAATTAAAATAGTATTGTTAATGAGAAATACAATCTTCCACACACGTGGGATCGAAAATTTACTAATGTATCATTTGACATGTATGGGAGCCAACGATTCCACTGTAATCAGTGACATGGCAGGACTCATCTCCTACCAATGTTGAAAAATATATTCCCACAGGCAGAAGGTAGTATTTATTGTGATGATAGGTTACTAATCACCAAGAAATTAAACGCTCAACAGGGCGATAAGTTAGGGAAAGACCTACATTTATTATTCAACGAACACAAATTAAATATTACAGTTAAATAGTTCCAAGACATAGCACTAGATTACCCTCATTAATAGCCAAATCAAACGCTCAACTATATCTATCAAACTAGCCACAAAGCATTATTATCAATATTGTCAAAATACGTCTCTTCAGCTGTCAAATCTATCCGCTAATAAGCAAATATTCAACAACTTGGCAACATACAACAATGATACTTACAGGTGAAACAGTGACAATGAAAGCATAGTGTACATCGAAGAAAACAACAGACCAACGAAGAATAGCAAAGACAGAAACGTAATACCATATGGCATAAACTTTATTACTTATACTCACTAGCAACAACAACAGGAAAGATTTTCTACAGAGCTTTCGCTAAAATTTTCAATCAATTAATAAATAAAACGAAATCTTGAATAAAAAAAAATTAATTCTCATACTTCACTTCCTATTTACAATTCTCTTTCTCCCTTTTTTTCCTCTCTCTCTCTCTCTTTCACACACACATACATGCGCGCACACACATATATGCTCGCGCGTGCACACAAACACAAACACACACACACATGAATATACACCTACGCTTCGTTAACTTTTGAACGAAGTTGTGTAGTTTTGGCACATTAGCAACACAGCTGCTAGTTGCAGCGTGTCAGTGTATCTAAAGAGACATCTACTAGAATAAGGTTTAATGAAGATACGGCCATAACAAATGATAGAGTCAATGATATGCGACATACTGTGTTTGCAATGGGGAGGGGAAAAAAAACAGGTATACGAGAATATACGAACGTGTGAAAAGAGTATGACAGAAATTATGTATGACAAGTGTTGAGGATTAAAAAGGATACAGAAAGTAGGCTTTTTGCACAGGCAAACAGGACACGTGACAAGGAATTAAATGGACATTTAATGTCTTTCGATTCAAAAGAATAGAAAGTGAACAAAGTAACAATGTGCATATTAGGTAAAACGGATTGAAGAGAAAAAGTTAATTTTGGATTGAAGGACTATTCTAAAACACACGTAAAAGGAGAGAGTGGAGAGGATTATGAGAAAACGAAATAGAAAACAAGGACTAAGAACGAGACGAGAGAAAAAAGGAAAAGAGAAAACGAGAGAAAGGCTGTGAGAGACGAAAAAGTGGTGAACAAATAAGACGATGGTGAAGGCAGTTGTAGAGAAGATGAAGATACATAAGCTGGAAGAATATTTTCAGTCCTACTCTTTGGAGATTTCATGTAAATTTACCAGTCGTCTACCTATGTTTGGAAGCAAAAGGAAATACTATTTCTAACAGCATGAGAGTTGCAATTAATGATGTGTGTGCATTACACCTTGTAACAGCATTTACCTCAAATGGATATCACAATTTTATCCCAAGTGCGCCGATGGTCAATCACAAGTTGACAATGAGAATGGGAAAAAATGTGGAAAACCATCAACACAACCCTAGAAATGCCATCGAAATTTATCGTAGCCTCTTACAGAATTGTATCACTTTTAAAATTTGTATTTTTAAATATTAAAGTATTATGCCTGGTAAATTGAACTTGTAATTTTAATTGAAATTTGAAATATATTGTGGTTTTATGAAAATTAAACCGTGCAATTTATAAGAGTTTTAAATCTGAATATTTTATAAATATAGAAAATTTAAATGTGAAATATTGAGTGAACAAATTATTTTCTAACTTCTATAGTATTTGAAACCATGAACTAACTTTTCAAAGAGATGACTTTTAAATGATCTTTTCTATTATAGGCACAAAACCAGAAATTTTGTGGGTGGAGGTTATGTTGATTACATCAACCTCAGTACTTGACTGGTTGTTATTTCATCAATCCTGAAAGGATGAAAGGTTAAGTCGACCTCAGTGGAATTCGAACTCGGAATGTAACGATGGACAAAGTACTGCTAAGCATTTTGTCTGGCATGCTAATGACTTTACCAGCTTACCAACTTGTATAGGATTCTAATAAGAACAATATTACAAATACATAATTGCTATGAAAATATACGTGAATATGTGCATGGATATATATATATATATATATATA
>NC_068981.1:19193092-19196776 GCF_001194135.2 Octopus bimaculoides
ACACATATCGTTGCTATTATGTTAAACTGTCAAATGTACAAATTTGGCCATTTACATTTTCTTTTTACTATTTACTTTTGCTTGTAATAGCCGGCTCTTTTGGTTAAACTATCGTATTTCCAACTGATTCGGATGTCAAAATATCAAAAATTGTCAAAGTTTAGTACAACGGTTTTGATATAGAATGGTGAAACTATTTTTTTCGTTTTCTGAAAAAGCAACGTTTTGGACTTACGACACTTTTGCATAAAAGCAATAATATATATGTATGTATGTATGTATGTCTGCATGTATGTATGCATGTAGATACACACACACACACATATGGATGCATGATATGATGTATGTATATGTGCATATGTGTGTGTGTACGTGCATACATGTCTATGTGTGTGTGTGTGTGTGTCTGTCTGTGGCTTAATGAAAAAGATTAAAGAAAATCTCAAAAGAGAAAAGAAAACAGAGACTGATATGACAAATTGACTATGTTACTGTTTCTCACTCAGACTTCCACTCAAATGCTACTCCTTTACAAATTTCACTCTCTCTATATCTCCTCTTTTGGCTCATCCTCAGTTTATCCCTAAAGGAACTTATACTCGGGATTTTTTTCTTTTTTTTTTTTTTTGCTTTGATTTTTGTTCATATTTTATTCCTGATTCCATCTGAGTTCTCTGTGAAATTTAGTAATGATTCATTGAGAAATGGCGGCATTCTTTCAAGAGAAACAGACAATTATCAACATAAATATACATACATACATATATATATAAATACATACACATACATGCATATTATATATGCACACACTCTCTCTCTCTCTCTCACACACACACTCACGCTCACACACACACACACACAAACACACATACAGGTGTACATATATACACACATACATGTATATGTCGGTATATATGAATATATACCTACACATACACATATATACTCATATATACCTACATATACATGTGTGTGTATATATATGTACAACTATGTGTGTGTGTGATTAAGTAGGTACGTATATATGTGTCTGTGATGCAAATTTATCTCTGACATACCTTCCATTAAAACTCTGTTTCAGAGTAGTATTAGAAAGCCAGTCTGTTGATATTTATAGTGTCAAACGTCTGAGTGGTAAAAGTGAAACACAGCTTCTGTTGCAATTAAAAGTGATTTCATTGAACTTAACCGTACTAGTAACACTGGAGAAAGCTTACATATTACTATGCTACATTTTTCAAAAGTACATTTACACATACATATATACACACAATCTTGCATGTACGTGTATACATGCACCAGCAAATACACAGAAATACTTTGTGTGATAAAGAAACCCATATTTATAATCAAAGAGTAAATCTTAAGATATTCAGATATCACTATCAAAATATTAGCGGTTTTACCTCAGGTAACTCTTGATCAAATACACCTGCAATCAAAAGGAAAGGCTTTCCAACCAAAACCATTCAGCCTTTTTCATGTGTGCAGGGATCTCAGGACAATATTAATCAATAGATTAACATGGTTGTTGCCTTACAAAAAGTACCGATGCTGGTGCCATGTAAAATATTCTCAGTATACTCTGTAAAGTGGTTGGCATTGGAAAGGGCATTCAACTGTAGAAACCATACTAAACCAGACGATGGAGCTTAGTATGACTCTCAGCCTTGCCACCGTCTGTCATACTGTCTGGCCCATGCCAGCATGGAAAATGAACGTTAAATGATAATAATAGTGGTGGGATTATATTTTAAAAGCTTCTGCACAGGATGAGGACTGCTCAGCTACATTGGTGGTAACGGCTGAAATACACAATAAGAAATGAAAGACCAATTAAAGCTAACGAGGGACAGATGATCAGGTGGATCATAGTGAAATACATCTCAGCTGTAGCCACTTGAAGAAGAAAGCAAAGAGAGTATATCTAGTGTCAATGACTAGATATAATATAGATCAAGTATATCTATGCCATTAATGTTTAGATATGATTACAGAAATGGCGTCCACTCTGTCAGTGGTTAGATATAAAATTGTGAAAGGATGTTTATATTGTCAGCGGTTTGATATGGTGGAAAGAGAGAGGATATCTACAATATCATTGATTATAATGGTATAGAAAGGGGGTATCTATTCTGTCATTTGTTAGATATACTACAACCATTTTAGACAGAACAGACAGGTGTTGTAAGTATTGTAATTGTCTTGAGGATTCGTGAATCAAACTTCAGAGTTTGTAGCTTTCATAACTTTGGTTGGACCAGAGAAATATCTCCACAATTCCCAAATGATATATTGGACTATCTGAATTGTGAGATATTGAACTAAACAGTAGAACCAAATGTATAGTTCTATTTCGTAGTGATGACATTGTTGTCACGGTGGTGTTTATTTCAAGTCCAGTGATCTCGATCGTTGAGAATTAAACATCTTGACCATCGACTCAACTCAGTTCTGTTGACAAGATATGAATTTGTGACTTCTCAACTCTCTATGTTCTCAATATAATTAAATTTGTGAGCAACGTGGAACAAGACGAAAGTTGCATAACAGACCTGCTTTATCATATGTTTTATGCAATTTTTATTCTCATTTGAAAACTATGAAAGCAATTAGCAACTTCAATAAAGTGAAATAAAGTCATGCTGGTCACGACATCGTTTCACTTCTAAAATATATGTTTTGTGTCTAACTTCAAAAAAGATAATAAAATATAATTAATAATAGGTTTTTCAGTAATAGCTTAACGTAATTTTTAATTAATAGTTGTCAAATAGAGAAACTTGCCTTCTCTCTCTCTCTCTCTCTCTCTTTGATTTTTTTTTTTTGGTACTTTTTATCCTTCCAGTACTACATGTAACAAATTGTAAAATTGCTGCTTGTCAGCTTTCTCTCTTGACAAAATCTACATACAGGGCTGGCAACATATTTTATGAACTTAGTGTAATCTCAGCCACAAGCCAATAATTTATTTCATCTAGTCTGCTTTTATTCCAATTACCAATGAAATCTCTAAGCATTTCACTGCTGTTCAATATTAAGCTAAAGAATTATGGTAGAAAATTAACAGAAATAGTAGATTGCCAGATTAAAACTATTTTTCATCTATCAATATATGTCAGACACAATGTCTTTTAAAGCTAATAATGCCTGAGGGTATCTCCTAATTACCAAAATGGTGTAGCAACTGAATGTGGGGACAATATTTATATTTGCCTATAAAGCACAAGCAGCATTAAAAACAGCCATTTGAAATTCTCAGTCGTAGCCTCTTGCTTGAAGAAACCAAGAAAACACCTGTATCAGTGGGTTAAATCAAACCCCAGTATTTGACTGGTATTTTACTATATTGACTCTGAAGGTAGCAAAGTAAAGATGTCCTCAGTAGGTTTTGAACATAGAATATCAACGGCTGGAACAAGTATGAGTATGGCAATTTGTCCAGTGGCCTAATACTTCTACCAAATAACCTGCAAGACTAAATGACATCCAACAATCATATCAGATCTCCGGGTACTCTCTTTTACTCTTTTACTTGTTTCAGTCATTTGACTGTGGTCATGCTGGAGCACCGCCGTTTTTTAGTCGAACAAATCGATCCCAGGACTTATTCTTTGTAAGCCTAGCACTTATTATATCAGTCTCTTTTTGCCGAACCGCTAAGTTACGGGCATGTAAACACAC
>NC_068981.1:19196879-19199886 GCF_001194135.2 Octopus bimaculoides
ATATATATACATATATATACATATATACGACGGGCTTCTTTCAGTTTCCGTCTACCAAATCCACTCACAAGGCTTTGGTCGGCCCGAGGCTATAGTAGAAGACACTTGCCCAAGGTGCCACGCAGTGGGACTGAACTCGGAACCATGTTGTTGGTAAGCAAGCTACTTCCCACACAGCCACTCCTACGCACGAATTTCAGTAACTTTGTGGAATTGACCCTATTTAGTAATCCATATTGTTGTTGTTGTCATCATCATTATTGTCTTTACTGTCAGCGTTATCATTACAGTTGTCATCATCATCATCATTTCCTTGTGATTGTTGCTGTCATCATCATCATCAACATCGTTGTTATTGCCATCATTCTTGTCATCATCATCATTGTCAACATAGTTATTGTCATCGTCATCATTGTTGTTGTCATCACTATCATGATCATTGCTGTCATCACTGCTGTTGTCATCATCATTATTGTCATCACAATTGTTGTCATCATCATTGTCATGTTTGCCATAGTTGTCACCATTGTTTATCATCGTTGTTGTTGTCGTTATCAGTTTTCACCATTGTTTATCATCATCATTATTATACACTAGCTCCCTCTGTGCCATCAAAAATGACAGCTAATTGTAGTATTCTATATATAAATATGGATGGTAAATCAAATTAATACACTTGTCAATGTTATCTAGTGGTTGTCTTTGGAGATGTAACATCGATCATCAGTTGTTACTGAAAGAACACTGGTTCACACATACAAACATTCACAAACTTCCCTTGTATACTCACACACATACACACATATGCTTACACAAAGTTGAAATGCTGTTTGATTTTTTTCTTTTCAATGCTGAATGTTCGCCATCCTGCTTCCATTGCACACACTCTCACACACACAAACATTCATACACCTCCCTTTTATATACACACATATATACTCACACAGAGTTGAAACGCTGTTTGATTTTTCTTTTCGGCGTTGAATGTTCATCATCGCACCTGTTTGCCATCACACCTTCCTTCCTTATTCATCTACCACCCCTTCCTTTCTCATTCACATGTTGTGACGGAGAAAAACACAAGAGTTTTATTATAATAGATTGTACAAAATTTGTCAAATAAATAAGTTCCTGTATCATGAGAAGTGAGTTCTCAGGTGTCAAACAAGGGTTTTCTTCCTGGATAATATCTGAAGAAAACTCTGTTTGAATCTCCTCATAAGACATGTACTTTTCTTGTTTTATAAATTCATAAACTGTTTTTGCCATACCACCCCCTCAAGATGATATGAGTTCATAAGGGGGCTGTATATGTCACAAGAATTCTGTGGGGGTTCTGGATGTTTAGAGAGGGAGATGTTCTTAGAAATGAAATATTTAAACAAGTTTTTAACTATTTATACTTTACTTGTATATCTATACTACTTAAGGGAAGGTGCGTAGTTTAATGGTTAGAGTATTTGGTTCATGATCGCAAGGTCATGAGTTCTATTCTTGGCATTGCGTTGTATCCTTGAGCAAGATACTTTATTTCTCAGCTAGAAAAAATGAGTAGTACCTGTATTTCAAAGGACCAGCCTTGTCACGCATTGTGTCATGCTGAATCTCCCTGAGAACTACATTAAGGATCTTTGTGTCTGTGGAGTGCTCAGCCGCACGCATGTGAATTTCGTGTGTGGGCTGATCGGATCAACCGGAACCCTTGTCATCGCAACCACCAGAGTGCCAGTTATACTACTTATTATATTTTGAACACATTTTCAAACAAGGCAAATAAATCTTTGTAGGGATTGGAAAAAGGGCTAAACATTGTGGTATCAATGAGCAGAGCATGACTGATGAGGTACCAAATTTCAGTGTAATTTCATTTATGTGTCCTTATTTTTGTTAGTAATTTCCACAAAAGTTTAAGATAAGGGGCATTGATCCACATAAGTATTTAAAAAGAGACCGGTGTCACATAAAAGGCACCTGTGCTGGTGGCATGTAAAAGCACCCATTACACTCTCAGAGCTGTTGGCGTTAGGAAGGGCAGCCAGCTGTAGAAGCATTGCCAAATCAGATTGGAGCCCGGTGCAGCCTCCTGGCTTTCCACACCTCAGTCAAACCATCAAACCCATACCAGCATGGAAAATGGATGTTGAACGATGATGATGATGATGACAACAGCAAATGGCTATGGAGATCCAGTAGGGTAAAATAGAAAACAAAGGGATCAATAGGCAAAAAGTGGTTGAAAATCACTGCTCTATATTGTGGCTTACTTCCTTAATTCTCACATTAACCATCCATTCAACTTGATGGGACACTGGTCCATCACAGGATTACTCTTTTTTGCCAGCTGAGTGGACTAGAGTAACATGAAATGAAGTGTTTTGCTCAAGAACACAATGTATTGACTGGTCCAGGAATTGAAATCACAATCTTATGATCATGAGTCCAACATCCTAACCACTAAGCCATGCACTTCCACATTTACCTGTAGAGGCTATCCTTTTCTCCTTTGAGAGTTACTTCAATGTGTATCCTTCTCAAGTCAATATCTGTGATCAAACTGAACATCAGCCGTATTGCTTTCCTCCATGTGGAAAAAAGTGGAAAAATCTGGGAAAGACATAGGTAGCACCTTTTCCACTCAACAAAGCCATAAAAATCGATACTTTCTGTGAATTCAAAGTATTCTTTGCTGCATAGCATTTAGCTTGGTGTGTAGCGAAAAGAAATCTTTTATTCATGTTGAAGAATAACTCACTCCCATCTCAAAGATGGGTTATACAAAATATTAGAAGGCATCTCTGATCATAATGTTTTCAGTGTTATTACCTGTAACTGTTATCTTCAATACAAAACATTTCAAGGATGAATATAGATTTTAGATCTCTTCTTAGAAACCTACAATCTGTGAGCTACATGTTTATCTTTACTAGTTTACACATTCACATGGTCACATACAAAGCACAAAATATAGGTGTGTGTGTGTGTGTGTGTGTATATATATATATATATA
>NC_068981.1:19200747-19201705 GCF_001194135.2 Octopus bimaculoides
AAAACACTGTCTGGTTTAAAAAGCCACATCAGACGCCATGAAAGGGCTAAGGTGTAGGTGCAGGAGGTGGTGAAACTCTGTTTAAGGAGTAGACAACCACCATATATATATATATATATATATATATATATACAGAGAGAGAGAGAGAGAGAGAGAGACAGACAGATAGATAGATAGATAGATAGATAGATATATGCACATGCATATAAACATATATACATAGATACACATATACATATATATATGTATACACACACACACATACACATATATGTATATGTGTGTATATATGTATGTATGCACTGAACATACACACATATATATAATTATATATATGTATATGTGAACCACTCCTATGCCATTATTATTTACGACTGACACACAGTTTATATTATTGTTCTATCACATCAGACCTATCTACAGGACACAATATTCAACAAATATCTTAATCTCATATATCTCCAAGATAATCCTCTTTCTGGTCACAAATGTCTTACACCTTTGGTTGCACATTAAATATTAAGTAGAACTGAAAGCACTGAGAATACATATGACCATTTTGTTTCAGAGGCATTATGTACCAGATGACATGGGTATAGACATGTTCTAGTCTTTTTACTATATGTGTAAGTTTCTAGTCTATCGGAAATAATGCTGGACAACTCTCTTGCCGATGACAAGCTTTGAGACAGAAACACATGCCCACAGCTGTTCTCTTATCACCAAACAATAAGCCTCTCCTTTTCCTTAATGGCATGTCAATTTTAGAAAAATTTTGATTCCTGAGCTTATCTCCCCTTCTCAAGTTAACCTGGTCTCAACTGCCATTTGATCACTATAATATGTCTTCTAGAGCCAGGGATAATTTTAATAAATCAACCATTTATGTTGCATGGTATTTGATATATTTGTATTCACTTTATGTTAGATAGATATGTGTGTATATATATATATATAT
>NC_068981.1:19201914-19203100 GCF_001194135.2 Octopus bimaculoides
ATATATATATATATATATATATATATATAGGGAGAATTCACGAATAAACAACAGACAGGTGGTGTAAACAACAAATGGATGTATTAGTATAACACTTGGGAATAGAGAAAGTCGTTAACATTTCGAGCCTGTACTCTTCAACAGAAAGGAACACAGAAAGAAACAAGAAGAGAAAAAGATCAGCATAGTGGTCAGCGATCTATCATAGGTTATGTGCGATAGTGGTGTCAATTAGACCCAGAGGTTTCAGGTAATGCTGAGTAAGTGCTATGGATAGACCACAGTTGAGTTCCAGGTTTGGTGGTTAGGGATATAATAAATATCCTGGAAACAGCCATAAGACATTCTATTTATAAATGTTCTATATTATACACAGCCTTGGTCTTTTATCTCATTACGAAAAGTAAATCCTTATATATATATATATGATGATGATGATGATATATATATCATTATCATTTAAATGTGTTTTCTGTGCTGGTACAGATAACTTGACAGGAATTGGTCAGGCCAGAGACTACACCAGGTTCTATCGTTTGTAATGGCTGGGTGTCTACAGCTTGATGCATTTCCTAATACTGGGCACATTTTATGTGACACCATCACCAATACTTTTAACATGACATCATCACCAATTCCTTTTTATGTGGCACCAATACCAATGCTTTCTATGTTACATCTTGATTTTAGGACATCAGTTGTGTTGTTGATAGATTGGTCTTGTTGAGTACAGGAATGTACCACACAACACACACAAATGCACACATATATAATTATACACACACATATATATAGATAATTATAGATGTATGTATAAATATATATATGTGTGTAATGTGTGTGTATATATATATATATATATTATATGTATGTATATACAAAGTATGGGGGTTTAGTTCACAGGTGATCTTAACGATTAGGTACGCTAGGTAAGTGGTGTAACGGATTACTGGGGCTCCAAGGTTAAAGCCAAGATGGTAGTTATGGAGCCATTACAGATTTCTGATGCAGTGGATATATAATTGTTAAACAGGACATCAAACATCAAGGCAAGGCAAACATCTCAAGTCATATACAATTTCTTCCTATAATAATATTGTATATGACTTGAGATGTTTGCCTTGCCTTAATCTTTGACATCCTGTTTAACATTTATATATATATATATATATATATATATATATAT
>NC_068981.1:19208062-19208563 GCF_001194135.2 Octopus bimaculoides
CCCCACCATTATCATCATCATCATCATCATCCCCACCACCATCATTGACATCGTCGTCGTCGTCATCATCATCATCATCACCACCACCACCACCACCATCATGGTTATTGTTGCTGTTGTCAATTTACGTTCCCACTCACCAGAAGGGAATGGGTGTAACATTTCTAAAAAGGGGCAACGCCTCTGACCCTGCCACCTGAGACTCCTAGTAACCCAAAATGTGGTAGAAGGGGAATTTCATTGTTATTGTCTAGTTTCAAATCAGCCCTGACTTTGTGAGGATGTTGCACTTGTGATTATCTCATCTTTCATTCAAACAATTTATATCAAGGACCATGCAATTGATCCCCTCTCTCTCTCCCTCCTTTTTAAATCATAAGAAGGGATTTGAGAAGGATTTGCAGCAATTTCTTATTTCTTTATTGCCCACAAAGGGCTAAACATAGAGGAGACAAACAAGGACAGAAAAAGGGATTAAGTCGATTACATTGACCCCAGTGC
>NC_068981.1:19208750-19210130 GCF_001194135.2 Octopus bimaculoides
TCGCTTACGACGTCGAGGGTTCCAGTTGATCCAATCAATGAACAGCCTGCTCGTGAAATTAACGTGCAAATGGCTGAGCACTCCACAGACACGTGTACCCTTAACGTAGTTCTCGGGGATATTCAGCGCGACATGGATTGTGACAAGGCTGACCCTTTGAATTACAGGCACAACAGAAACAAGAAGTAAGAGTGAGAGAAAGTTGTGGTGAAAGAGTACAGCAGGGTTTGCCACTATCTCCTGCCGGAGCCTCATGGAGATTTAGGTGTTTTCGCTCAATAAACACTCACAACGCCCGGTCTGGGAATCGAAACCGCGATCCTATGACCGCGAGTCCGCTGCCCTAACAACTGGGCCATTGCGCCTCCACCCAGCTATTTCTACCAGATAATCAACCATATTGTATGTCTCTTGTTGGCTTGTGATGGGTTAGTTGTAAATAATGGGGCCACTCCGAGTCATCCCTTACTTTATGATGCTGATACAAATAAGTGCAGTGGTTCAACGCAAATGTTAACTTATGAGTTCAAATACTGCTAAGTACAACTTTGCTTTTGTACTTGCAGGGGCTGATAAAATCAAGCAACAGTCAAGTTGTAGGGTTGATGTAATCAGCTCTAGCTTTCTCCATCAAATTTGAGAGCTTGTGTCTATGTTAGATATATTTCACACTTTAGAACTTCTGCAAAAAAATCAGTGGTCTTTCTGTTGGAATCATGAGATAGTAACTCTTTTTGATATCAGGATATTCGAGGAACATTCTGCACCAATGGACTCCTTTCATCATTCAGTTCTGATACTTCCATGTTATCATGCATTCTTTAAACTACATTCTTTCAGCACAAACAGGTTTAGATATGTCTTTCACACACTTCCTTCTATACATAAGTAATCTGTTTGCAATCACACATACATACACACACACGTGCTCACACCCCTACACATGCCTGTATACATGCATACAAACAGACATACATACAGACATTCACACGCGCATATATATATATATATATATGCAATACTACTCTTTAGTAGAAAGATAGTATGACTGTAAGTGGAGTTATAAAGATGGAAAATTAATAGTGTGGCTATAAGGGAAGTAAAAGATAGGGAAAAGATATGGTATTTATAGAGTATGATACAGAGATATATTCCTGTTATGTATTATTAGCAAATTCCTCTGCAGCATAGCCTTTTAGAATACATACGCACACACACACATAAATATACATACAGATACATCTATATATAGTTATAAACATATATACATATATTTAAATATATATATATATATAAATATGTATGTGTATATATATATATATATGTATATGTATGCATGTATATATATAATATATATATATATATATATATATATATATA
>NC_068981.1:19211110-19211993 GCF_001194135.2 Octopus bimaculoides
ATATATACGTATATGTATGTATATATATATATGTATATGTATGTGTGTGTGTACAGAGACACACATATGCATACACATATAACATCACATACCATATCAATAATCTCATAGAAGTACCTACCTGTATGAGACTAATAAGCTGGCAGATTTAAAGTTGATTTTGGTAAAGTCTGATGATGAAATGGTTCCAGAATGAAATAGTTTCCTCTCAAACACCACATAAAATTATTGTTTTTACTGAAGATTTAAGTATAATTTTTAATGTATATTCCTTTCAGAAAAATATAGTTTTAATATTTGATAAATAAATATTTTTTGGTGGAGAAAAGATTGCTTTTAAATTGAATAAATAAATATAAAGGATTTTTGTTAAAAATTTTGATTTCTTTCAGATAATTGAGCATAATTGAGTATATATATGTGTTGAATATTATATAAATTTATTGAGTCTACTTTAAAATCAAAGTTTTTGTTTGTTTTTCATACTTTTATGTATTTGATAATATATATTTGTAAAAATTGGTTTTTGTGTGTGCGTGCATGCATGCGTATACATACACATACACACACACACATATTTATATAAGTATAAATGTATATCATCATCATCATCATCATCGTTTAACGTCCGTTTTCCATGCTAGCATGGGTTGGACGATTTGACTGAGGACTGGTGAAACCGGATGGCAACACCAGGCTCCAGTCTGATTTGGCAGAGTTTCTACAGCTGGATGCCCTTCCTAACGCCAACCACTCAGAGAGTGTAGTGGGTGCTTTTACGTGTCACCCGCACGAAAACGGCCACGCTCGAAATGGTGTCTTTTATGTGCCACCCGCACAAGCCAGTCCAGGGGCACTGGCAACGATCTCGCTCGAAAATCCT
>NC_068981.1:19216815-19219231 GCF_001194135.2 Octopus bimaculoides
CATATATATATATATATATATATATATATATTTACTTATCTGTATGTATACAGATATATATATATATATATATATTTATATATATATACACACACACATACACATAGGTGTGCACACATATATAGTTATCATCATGATCATCATCATTTTAACATCTACTTTTCCCTGCTTGCATGGGATAGATAGAATTTGCTGAAGAAGATTTGCAATAACTGGATGCTCTTCTAGTCACCAACCCTTCCATGTATTCCAGGAAGATAATGACTGGTAATTTTTTCATAGATGACTGAAAATGAAGGACATTATTTGCAACATGATGACATTCGTTTACAACTATCATGTGATGTCAAGACAAAGAGAGACAAAAGATCAAGTGCACATGCACACATAGATGCAGATACATACACACACATACACATACACACACTCACATGCATACAATGGGCTTTTTACATCATTAGTACTGGCGGTACATAAAAATCACCCAGTACACATTGTAATGTGGTTGGCATTAGGGAGGAGATCCAGCCACAAAGACCATGCCAATGATGACAATGGAACCTGATGCAGCCCTGCAACTTGCTACTTGCCTGTCAAATTGTCCACACCCCTACCTGCATGGCAAGCAGATGTTAAATGATGATGATGATGATGATGACAATAATATATATACAACCAAATTCACTCTTAAGGCTTTGTTTGGCTTGAGGCTATAGAGCAGGAAACACTTGCATACAGCTCATGCAGTAGGACTGAACATGAAATCATATAGTTAGGAAGCAAACTCATTGACCACATAACCATGCCTGCACTATATATAGCTGAAATTTACAGAAAAACAAGAGACAAAGACAGGTGTATAAACAACACACAGGTGTATTAGTTTATTGTTCGGGAAAGTGAGAAAATCTTCTACATTTTGAGCCTATGCTCTTCAGCAGAAAGGAACATGAGTAAATAAACAGAAAGAGAATAAAAAATTTTTGAAGCTATGTATATATCATTTTCCATAGCATATTGTAACTGAAAAAGGATTAGCCAAATCCTCCAAACACATGCTATCATATAGAGTAAATATATCCCAGTACAATGAAATAATACTAATAGAGAGCAGACTCTATACAATAATAGTAACAAAAGCAACAGTAAAAAATTTGGATCATCAAACTGTTGTATATGTTTTAGTCTGATAGAGGGATCAGAGATCCATTTCAAACAGGGATAACTCTTTACAATATTAAAAAAGTCCTTCATAATCAAATACCAGCCACATCTAAATTCTTGTAGTGTAGAAAAGGAAACAGCAACAACCACCACCAACACTATTGCAACCCTTACTGGCGCAATTACTACTGAGTTGAAGATGGAAAACTGGTATAAGTCAAAAACAAAACTACTAGATAGATTAATTCTGTCCCTCCCATCACCAAAAAAACCTACCTGCAACAAGTTTTATTAACTGGCCATCATTACCAACTAGTGTCAATCCAAAGGTCACAAAATACAGTACTATGTGATCTTTATAAGAAAAGTAAATGAATTTCCGGAGCTGATTATTATGAAAGATTTAAACTATTTAAATTTTCCTTTCCATTTTATGGAAAAGTGCTAAGAAGCAGAACATTTTGCTAGAATGAAAAGAGAAGAGGTACCCAACATGGCTATTTCAATATGGCTGGTTGTTGACGATTACAAATCCATTTAGTATGGAGAATGTTTACACCCATTGCATTAAGAGAAAGACAAGGAAGTGCAGCTCTGTGCAGGATAGGAAAGGTGCAGAAAGTGCATTTTGCTGGTTACGAAGTAAGAGGAGTTAAGTTGGAAACCAAAAGAAGGAGTTGAAAAGAGGTTTGGACAATATTGCTACCCCACAAACAAGAGGGTGGTATTATGGTTCAGGGTCAAAACCCTTGATGATTATTGGTTAATGTCTGAAGACATCAATTCCTCGATGTCAAAGCTACATTCATCAAAGATGAATGATAGAGAAGCAGCTTCTTTTACATGTTATCAGTTTTATTACATTATTACATGCACATATGCTCATGCACACATGCAAATATATAAACATACATGCAATACATATACACACAACAGCCCCTACCCCATATATATATATATATATATATATATATATATATATATATATATATATATATATATATAGTCATATATAGTCATACACATATATATATATATGTATATAAATGGATTTGTGTTGCACTTACATATGTCCATTCAAATTGTAGACCAAGTTTAAACTATATTGACACCAAATGCCCACAGTAACAGCTGTTGCACATACATCCATAAGTATTAGTGACCAGATCATAAGTATATTGACATCTAATGTCTACAGCAACAGCTGTTGTACACACACACACACACACACACACACACACACACACACACA
>NC_068981.1:19219241-19220088 GCF_001194135.2 Octopus bimaculoides
ACACAAACATATGCCAAATTTAAAATATTTTGACATGAAATGTCCACTATAAGAGCTCTTACACACACACACACACACACACACATACACACATATATATATACATATCAATATTAATTTAACTAAATATATAATAACTCAAACTATCAACAGATAAGACTAATAGATCTAAAGGAATAAAAACTTGTAATAAAATTAAAATTCTCTCAATTAAATAAGTAGAGGTTAAATATATTGATTTGGATAATTACTAATATATATTTTTATTTTTCATTTTTTATTTTTTATTTTTTTGGCAAGTGAGTAGGGATAGAAGTGGTTGCCAGTCTCCAAAAAAAAAACAACAAAAACAAACCTACATTTCATAAAGAGTGAATAGTAGTATGACCTAGTTCTTCAGGACTACTACTAGCCATTGTCCACTGTGGTTGTAATTTAACTTCTAGCTATTTTTAAAATGAAATTCAAAGACACATATGCTCTCTCTCTCTCTCTCACACACACACATACACAAACACACACACAGACGCACACACACATACACAAGCTGCTATTTCAATCTGCAAGAAACTCTTCATCCTTTATGACGTAAATGAATTTATATAAATTTTGCCTTGAACAGATTTTTACCTTTTAAATTCATAATGCAATTTAATTGTAAAATATGAATGACAGTCGGAATCAAAACGTACATAGGCAACATGAAATTGACTACTACTATGTAAATAGATACTGATTTGTTTTGTTCACACTCTTCATTTTCTTTATATGATATATATGTATGTATATATATATATGTATATATATGTGTATATATATATATATATATATATATATATATATATAT
>NC_068981.1:19220199-19223982 GCF_001194135.2 Octopus bimaculoides
TTTTTACCTTTTAAATTCATAATGCAATTTAATTGTAAAATATGAATGACAGTCGGAATCAAAACGTACATAGGCAACATGAAATTGACTACTACTATGTAAATAGATACTGATTTGTTTTGTTCACACTCTTCATTTTCTTTATATGATATATATGTATGTATATATATATATGTATGTATGTATATGTAGTGTTGGGCCTCATAGAGGCAATGAGGCTAAGTTTCTTTCAAGTGTTGGGCCTCACAGAGGCAAGGTGGATGAGTTCCTTTCGAGCATTCAGCCAAGCTCCTGGGTTGCTTGGAGGCAACGTGGCTGAATTTCTTTTGAGTGTTGGGCCTCACAGAAGCGAGGTGGCTGAGTTCCTTTCAAGCATTGAGCATCATGGAGGCAAAGTGGGCCTCATGCAGGCAATGACCAAGACCTTTGGCATTATGTCATGCTTGAAAAGATAACCCATCAAGCCGAGCAAAATCACAGTCATGCCAGGTACCAGTGTCAAGCAAATGGAACCTGTACTGGTGGCATGTAAATGCACCCATTACACTCTTGAAGTGGTTGGTGTTAAGAAGGCATCCAGCTGTAGAAAACCATGCCAAATCAGGCAGGAACTGGTGCAGCCTTCCAGTGTGACAGCCCTGTTAAACCGTCCAACTCATGCCAGCATGTACAATGGATGTTAAATGATGATGATGATGATGATAATGATGATATATATATATATATATATATTTGTGATGGGCTAATTGTTGTCATTTTATATTTTTAATTTCGCACCTGCATATTGTTTGGTTCTGATTTTGTTGACAATACAGTATAGTAGGGGCAGTTTGGCACCGTCTGTGAGTAAAACAGCACCATAGCGCAATTCACTCAGCCAGAAATTTGGAAAGGACATGCTGCACTGCTTGGCATTCATGCTGGAAGTGCCAATATGAACATTTCAGAATGTTTGGGTGTCAATCTGAGGACAGCGCAATCTGAGGATATGTACCGAGAGTAATAAAAATCAAACATCCAGTCAACATCAAGGTGCTTGGAGTGATCACTAGTGGTGGTAACATTATGCCTCCATTCATCTTCCCGCACAGCTTCAGACTCAACACAGAGGACTACATCAAGTGCCTGCAGGAGGTAGTGCTACCATGGGTGAAGAGGGTGGCTGCTGGAAGACCTTATATCAGGCAACAGTACTCTGCGCCATACCACACAAGCAAGAGAACCCAATCATGGGTATCAGACAATTTCTGTGACCACATCACCCTTAACATCTGGTCACCTAACTCCCCGGAGTGCCATCCCCTTGACTATTATGTGTGGGGCACAGTTGAACAAGAGACCAACAAAACTCCTTGTAACACCAAACATGAACTGAAGGCAAGGATTATGGCAGCATTGAGACCATGCAGAAGAGTTGCAGGAGATTCCAAAGTCGTCTGGAGGCCATGGTTGAAGCTAATGGCGATTTTATTGAATAAATTTACTCTTTAGTATTTCAAAATATTTTTATGTCATTTTGGCAAATATATCTGTCAAAACGAGATGTCAGTGTTAGTTTCACTTTTGCATAATTTAGACGACACTCTATTTACCGTACTCTGTGTGTGTATGTGTGTGTGTGTGTGTGTGTGTGTGTGTGTGTGTGTGTGTGTGTGTGTGTGTGTGTGTGTGTGTGTGTGTGTACAAATATATATACGCACATTCACACACAGATATGATGAGCTTCTTTCAGTTTACATCCCCTCACAAGTCTTTAGTTGCCCTAGGGTTATAATAAAAGACATTTGCCTTGAGGTGTGACACATGACTGGGAAGCAAACTTCTTAAACACACAGCTATATCTATACATATATGTATGAATGTATGTATGCATTTAATGTATGCATGTATGACCATATGTGCATGCGAGTGCATTATTTGAATTGTTGCTTAAGGGCAATGATAGTAATACTTACTTAACCTCCAGGACAGTGCAGGTTTATGCAATATGTTAAGCAACAATTTACACATGTTGATGACTGTAGAGAAAAGATTGGCAAGGTAGGATTAGCAGAAAGCTGGCTTTGTGGTGAAGAAGCTTGCTTTCTAATCATATGATCTCACATTCAGTTCTACTATGCAGAACCTTGAACAAATGTCATTTACTTTAGCCCCAGGCTAACTAGCCAAAACATTGTAATTGATTTGGTAATTTGGTTGGTAGAAGCTGTAAGAAACCTGTCACTTATATATGTGTATATATAAAATATGTGTGTGTGTGTGTGTGTGTGTGTGTGCATGTATGTATGTATATATGTATAAATATGTGTGTGTATGTGTATGCATGTGTACATATATGCATATATATGTGTTTGTACAGGGTAGCAACACTAAACAGTGATGTGTATCATAAATACAAACTTGTTTCCAGTTCAAATTTGCTTCAGGCATATTTGAAACTGTAAGAAAGATTTTTTACTGTATTCTATCATGGAGAAAATTTCATACTGTAGACAAATAAGTGCGTGTAACACCAAATTAGTTCACTGCACTCTCTAACTAGACTGTTGGATGCATGCATTCCAGAATGGTTATCTCCTCTTCAGCAACAGACCCTGGAACGGCGGACTCTGAGAACTGACATGATATTTTGGCTTGGTTTCTTGGTTTCTTGGTTTCCTGATGTCACCCACTTTACAAAGGGTACTGAATGCATTTTCTCATGTCACCAATAATAGAGAGAGACTGTAAGTCCTCAGTAAGACAGAACTAATGGGATCTCTTAACCTTACTTTCCTCTGCTTACCCACCAATCATTCCAGCACATGCATGTTGGTGGGGAAGCTTCCTGTTGTAGCCCCTGGTACAGAACAATTGGGGTACCTTGTAAGCTATTATGTTTAAGAGTACTCTGTAACCAAAGATGTGATAACAGCTATTACACGCTTCAGGGATAATTGAGCATCTAACACCTATAATTATTAATCTATGTCTAGTAAAGGTTCTGGCATAGCTGTCTGGTAAAATGCTAGCTTCCCAACTACATGGTTATGGGTTCATTTCTCACTGTGTGGCACCTTAGGCAAGTGGCTTCTACTATAGCCTCGAGTTGACTAAAGCCATGTGAGTAGATTTTATAGGTGGAAACGGGAAAGAAGCCCGTTGTGTGTGTGTGTGTGTGTGTGTGTGTGTGTGTGTGTGTGTGTGTGTGTGTGTGTGTGTGTGTGTGTGTGTGTGTGTGTGTGTGTGTGTGTGTGTGTGTGTGTATCATTGTGTCTGTGTTTGTCCCTCACCAATACTTGACAACTGGTGTTGGTGTGTTTATGTCCCCATAACTTAGCAGTTCAGCAAAAGTGACTGACAAAATAAGTACTAGGCTTAAAAATATATACTGAGGCTCAGTTCATTAAAAAATTCTTCAAGGCACTGCCCCAGCATCGTCACAGTCTGAAACAAGTAAAAGATAAGTAAAAGTGGTGAACTTGCAGAACTGTTTGCATGGTGGACAAAATGCTTCATGGCGTTTCTGCTGGCTCTACCTTCTATGTTTGAATTCCGCTGGGGTAGACTTTACTTTTTGTCCTTTCAGGGTTAATAAAATAAGTACCAGTTGATCCTTGTAGTTGATATATTTGACTAGATCCCACACTTAAACATTTCAGGCCTTGTGCCTAAACTAGAAACGATTAATTTATGTCTACACATTTAACCCTTTACTCTTCAGATTACCAAATTCATTGCTTATCCATTCATTATCCTCCTCCTCCTGCTCCTCCTCCTGCTCCTCCTCCTGCTCCTCCTCCC
>NC_068981.1:19224962-19228861 GCF_001194135.2 Octopus bimaculoides
TATATATATATATATACATACGATGAGCTTCTTTCAGTTTCCGTTTACCAAATCCATTCACAAGACTTTGGTCAGCCTGAGGCTATAATAGAAGACACTTACACAAGGTGCCACGCAGTGGGACTGAACCCAGAACCATGTGGTTGGTAAGCAAGCTACTTACCATACAGCAATTCCTACGCCTATGTATGTGTTTAATAATTGTAGACATTTTTTTCTTAATTATTAATGCATTTGTGTAATAGTTATTAATGTATGTGTGTAAAAGCTGTAGACATTTGATGTGGAGTATCAATGTATGTCATCTACCCATTTATGTATATGTGTAACAACTCTGAACATATGGTGTTAATTGTATTCTAGATGTGGTCTACAAAGTCTATGAATATGTCTGTATAAGCTCTGAGATGATGGATATTCAATGTGGTCTACAGTGCTAATGTGCATATTTGTGCAAGAGATGTTACTTTGAATATTTAACGTTGAACTTTTGGAAGACACCTACAATGTCTGTTTCTAGCAGAAAGACTACTCTCTTTGTTTTCCTTTTAGTTTTTACAAATAAAACTCCATAAGCTGCTTTTAATGTGCTTCTGTCTTTGAGGAAATCTGTAATCCCAATTAATATTATATTTCAACTTATTATTAAAATACTATAGTCAACTTTGAGAAAAGTTTGCTGTAAGATCCAAATATAGATACACACGTATGCATACACATATATTTATGTACGTAAATATGCATATAAATGTATATGTATATGTATAAGTAGGGATGACCACAAAGTGAACATTCGATATGCTAGAAAGAGGTCATCAACGACCCAACCACAAAGAAAAAATAATGTTCTCCAGAACACAATTAATTATTTATTCTGTATATTTTTCATTTTGTCTTGCTCGCTTATGTTCTGGTATTTGCTAATTTTTTTCTGTAGAACATTATTTTTCTTTGTGGTTGGGTCGTTGATGACCTCTTTCTAGCATATCAGATGTCCACTTAGTGGTCATCCCTTCTTATATGCATGTAATACAATTTTTCTGAATTTTCAGATTTTTTATATGCTAGGCCACTTGGTTTTAAATTGATGTTAATTGAATTAATATTCAATTTATCACACACACACACACACACACACACACACACACACACACACACACACATATATATATATATATGTGTGTGTGTGTGTGTGTATATATATATATATGTATATATATATGTATATATATATACTATATTAGAGGAACGAAAAAGAAAAGATACCCTTCATTTGTTAGGCGATATACTGTGCTTGTAAAGACCTGTTGAACTGAGTGAAATCATGGTTGTGCCCGATGCCAGTGCTGTCTGACTGGGACTCATGCTGGTGGCACATAAAAAACATCATTTAAGCATTGGGCCTCATGGAGGCAGTGACAGGTGACCAAGATCCTTGGCAGTATACTATGCTTGTATTGATCTGTCAACCCAAGTGAAACCATAGTCGTGGCCAATGCCAGTGTCAAGTCAATGGCACCCATGTGAGTGACACCCATGCCAGTGCCACCCATGCCAGTGACACATAAAAAGCACCCACTATACTCTCGGAGAGGCTGGCATTAGGATGGGCATCCAGCTGGTTTGGAACCTGGTGCAGCCCCCATCCCACCCCACCCAGCACAACAAAGACCAAGGCATGACAAGTATCTCAAATCATAAGAATAATTTAATTAGAGTAAATTTGAAGTCTTACAGCTGTTTCTGGGATATCTCAAGTGGTAGGCTTGCATGTCAGTACACTGGGTAGTCTGTTGTCAGAGGTAAGGTGAGAAGAATAAAGAGTAATGGTAGATAGAAGAATACAAAGAGGAGTAAAAATATTCACAGCTCATCTTTTTCCAGAAGGTATGCAGTCAGTTGGTCCATACTTCTGTGGTGGTATAATCCCAGATAAATCCAGGCGGTATTTTGGCAGTATTTTGAATGATGCATTCATGTTGAAGTAATGAATTAAGTGGTTAGCTAGTATGTAAATGGTCCACGATGGACATTTGGACCTATGGAAGAATTTAAAAGTGCGATAGAATTTATGCTTACATGTAGAGAATGCTTCATATTGTTTATTGAGTAATTATGGTGAATTATTAAGTAATATTTGGAGAGCTTCTAATATGTATAAATATATATATATATATATATATTAATATATAATATATGCTAGCATGGAAAGGGGACGTTAAACAATGATGATGATGATAATGATGATGGCAAGACATATTTCCATGTAATGTTAAAACAAAGACACGCAAACAATCACATACATAAATATATATACATATTTTACCATCTATTGTTCTATGTTGACATGGGTTGGACAGTCTGACAGGCACCAGCAGACCAGAGGACATGCGTTAAGCTCTGCTGTTTGCTTTGGCATGGTTTCTACTGCTGGATGCCTTCCTAATGCCAACCACTTTAGAGTGTACCGGGTGCTTTTTATGTGGCACCAGCAGCAGCTGTAAAGTCCACTCACAAGGTTTTTGTTAGCCAGTGCAAGGGACTATAGTAGATGAGACTTGCCCAAGCTGCCATGCAGTGGAACTGAACCCAAAACCATGCAGTTGGAAAAGCAAAATCTTAACCACACAGCCAAGCTTATTATTTCCTTTCATATAACTATAGGCGTAGGAGTGGCTATGTGGTAAGTAGCTTGTTTACCAACCACATTGTTCCAGGTTCAGTCCCACTGCATGGCACCTTGGGCATGTGTCTTCTACTATAGCTTCGGGCTGACCAAAGAGTTGTGAGTGGATTTGGTAGACAGAAACTGAAAGAAGCCTGTTGTATATATGTATATATATATATATGTATGTGTGTGTATATGTTTGTGTGTCTGTGATTGTTCCCCCAACATTGCTTGACAACTGATGGTGGTATGTTTATGTCCCCGTAACTTAGCAGTTCAGCAAACGAGATCGATAGAATAAGTACTAGGCTTACAAAGAATAAATTCTGAGGTCGATTTGCTCAACTAAAGGCGGTGCTCCAGCATGGCCGCAGTCAAATGACTGAAACAAGTAAAAGAGTAAATAAAGAGTAAAGAGTATATTATCAGACTAGCTCTCTGTTTTTAGTATATAATTTTACCTATGAGATAGTTACCTTGGTAACTATCTCATAATTAACTCCTAAATTTGATTGATATGAGGCAAGTGATGAAGGTGCATCACACCAGAACCATCTTCATCAGTGGTTATGTAATTATTTCTTTCAGAATTTTTTTGGAATCGTCCATTATCGAGATCACTTTGTGGAAGCAATTTTGAGGGGATTAAAAAAGAGAGCTAGAAGGCCTTTTACACCTGGAGGTGAATTCATAAAAGATTTTATTAATTCAACTGCATGCTGTTTAGTCAAGTCCATGTCGGTGCTTAGTCGGTGTTAGATGGAGTTATCTGCCAGAAGATTAACCCTTGTGTTTTGATCTTTATTTTCTTCCATATCTATTGCAAAAGAGGAAAAAGATTTTTCCAAAGTTTTCTAGGTTAGAAATGAAGCAATATGCTGAAAAATGGATGTGGTCTGGGAAATTAATGTTAAACTTACATGGAATGTTAAAATATAAAAAAAAAATCGTTGGAATGAATGATAATGCCATCGGATATATAGGAATTTGTCCCACTTGAAGTTAGAATAATGAAATTTTATTGAAATGCACACGTACACACACACACACACACACACACATGCATGCACGCACACGCACGCATGCTCACACACATGCACATACACACGTATGTATATATAGTATATATACATACATATATATGTGTGTATGTATGTATACATATATATATATATACACACACACACACTCATATGTGTATATACATATATATATATATATATATATATAT
>NC_068981.1:19229465-19231491 GCF_001194135.2 Octopus bimaculoides
ATATATATATATATATATAGATACATACACACATACATACATACATATGTATATCTGAGTGTAGATTGATAGATAGATAGACAGATAAATGGACAGACATGCATGTAGGTAGGGAGGTAGGTGTTCGTGTGCATGTATATGTGTGTAGATGTCCGTATATGTGCATATGCATGTGTGCATGTGTACATATGTATGTGTATGTGAGTTGCAGTTTTGAGGTAAGTAGTGATATTACGTGACATAAACAATATTTTACAGATAAATTCTCTCTGTTACAAAAGACTACATCGGTTATCACTGTCCTGCAAAAGGCTAAAACCTAACATAGATGTCTGGCAGCCAGGCAGCAATTCATTTGGAAATATACGGGAGATTTGACTGAGACACATCGCCCACTTATAAAAGCTAGGGGTTACTTCATAAATTTAGACCATAGCATCTAAAATAGTAGTTATATCCCAATGATAAAACTACTGTAAGTCACAGAAAAATGTTGTTGTTCATTTTTTTATATAGTATGATAAGTCTAAGATATAGAAGGAAGAAAACCAGAAAGTTGGCATATTTATTCCTAGCATTTCTGCAATTTCTTCAATAGACACCAATTCAATAATCGATAGGAATCACCCCAAAATTCAGATTGAAAGAAATCAATAACAATTTAGTGAGATTCTGGTGATTTATTGAATAAATAAATAGATTTCAGAATGGATGTTTGTTGAATGGCAGAGTTATATCTGTATATGTGTGGTTTAACTTGAATGGAAATAGTCTATACAGTATAGTTAATATCTTGTACCATACTGACTCTACTGACTGTATACTAGCACAGTATGTGATCCACTTTACTATTCAGTATATGTGATGTAGTGTACTGTTCAGTAACTGTAATATATATTGTATAACATATGCAATAGACTGCACTGTACAGTATAATATACAATTAGTATACTGTTCAGTAGGTGTACAGATGTACTGTACTGACTGCACAGGACAGTCTATGTGTACTCTACTGTACTATACTGTTCAACAAATGTGATTTTCCATTCTGTTCAGTAGATGTGATATCATGTGATCATATGATCGACCAGGCTATAGGATGCTGTTATAATTCATTGGGCACAATATTCTTTGCTTGATTTTAGGTTTTGAATGATGCGTCCCCAATGGCTAGATGAGGCAAGTCAACATTGCCTCCACCACCACCACCACCACCACCACCACCACTGATCAGAAGGTTAGTCTGTCACAAGGTATCCATTTACAGCTGAATAAACTGGAGAAATTTGAAATGAACTATCTTGCTCAAGAACACAATGTGCAGCCAGTCTGGGAATTAAAACCATGATCTTATGATCGTTAGCACAACACTCTAACCACTAGACCATGCGCCTTCACATATGTGATATACTGTATAAGGAATATGATAAACTGTACTATATATGTTATGTGAGTTTACTGTTCAGTAGATGTGATGAATTGTACTGTACTGTACAACCTGTACAACTTATGTAATGTATAACATATACTGTACAACAGAGAACACTAAATATTCCACATAGAACATTACATATAATCTACAGTACACTGTTTCTCATGCTGTACTATTCAGTACAGTATGCTATATTACATACCTTTTATCTTTCACTTGTTTCTGTCATTGGATTGTGGCCAAGCTAAGGCACCACCTTGAAGAATTTTTAATCGAATGAATCATCATCATCATCATTTAACGTCCACTTTCCATGCTGGCATGGGTTGGACGATTTGACTGGGGACTGGCGAATCAGATGGCTACACCAGACTCCAATCTGATCTGGCAGAGTTTCTACAGCTGGATGCCTTTCCTAACGCCAACCACTCCGAGAGTGTAGTAGGTGCTTTTTATGTGCCACCAGCATGAGGGCCAGTCCGGCGGTACTGGCAACGGCCACGCTCGAAATGGTGTCTTTTATGTGCCACCTGCACAAGAGCCAGTCCAGGGGCACTGGCAACGATCTCGCTCGAAATATATATATATATATAT
>NC_068981.1:19231807-19233954 GCF_001194135.2 Octopus bimaculoides
CGTGTCACCCGCACGAAGGCCAGTCAGGCGGTACTGGCAACGGCCACGCTCGAAATGGTGTCTTTTATGTGCCACCTGCACAAGAGCCAGTCCAGGGGCACTGGCAACGATCTCGCTCGAAATATATATATATATATATATATATTTATACATACAAAGGATTCTTTCAGTTTTTGTCAAACAAATCCACTTACAAGGCCTTGGTCAGCCCAAGGCTACAGCAGTATACACTTTCTCGATGTGCCACACAGTGCAACTGAACCCAGAAACATGTGGTTGATAAGCAAACTTCCTATCACTTAAGTTATACTGTACAATATTTATAAGCTGAACATGTTCTGCACATGTGATGTACTCTATTGGCTATATAGTAAGAGTGCAGACAGTTGAATAGGTGGTACATTGTACTGTATCCTTTATATGATGTACTTTACTATACTCACTGTATAGTGTGTAACATTAAGAGAAACTGTACACAGCACAAAATTAACCATTAAGCAAAATAAGCACATGCATAGGGCATCAAGGGACGAGGCATACCACAGAAATGGTAAATGGTTTACAACACAAAAGAAAACACTTGCTAAAATAATATTTGAGATACCTTACCTCTGCTAAGTATAGAAGTAGATGTGTTACATAAGATTAATGTTGAGGATCCAATCAAAGACTTTGCAATTAAAAATGGTAGGAGAAAATTTTTCAAGTATAAATAAAGTGGAAGTATAGAAAATAAACATTATCTTCCAGTTTACTGTTAGTTTTGGTTCAATTGAAAAATAATATTTATTTTATGGTTTATTTTTGTTTATATTTTGAATTACCTATACATGGGGACACCACAATCCTTTAAGTGCTAAAGGTCTCTATGGGTATTAATCTGGCCCTGCTTGTACACAGTGGAACCAACAGCTGGGTCAACAATTGCAATTAGTTTCATTATCAGTAAACCAATTAAGGACATGAAGGTAAGTAAAGTTGCAGATTCATTAGAGATAATTAGGTTGAAAATATGTTACTGTAAAAGTTCCTCCTGTAATCAGTAAGGGGAGTGCAGGGAAGTGTTGTGTCTATTAATTGATATATCAGGCACCGTGTTTGTTAGTTATTACAATGGTAGAGAAGATGCAAAGCAGAAGAACAATTATAGAGAACATCTCATACTGATAGACCAGTCGTGCTAGTTACTGAGACTGAAAATGTTATCGGCTAAGTAGATATTCTAATAACATGGTGAGCTGACAGAATCATTAGTAGGATAGATAAAATACTTAATGGTATTTGTTTGGGCTCTCTTTATGTTCTGAATACAGATGCCACTGAGGACAACATTGCTTTTCATCCCTTCAGGGTCAATAAAATAAAGTGCCAGTCAAGTGCTGGGGAAGTTTTCAGTAGGAGTGTCTAATTTCTCTTACCCAATAGTTTAATTAGTACTGAAAATGATTCTAATGATTGTAAAGTAGGTAGAGAAAGAAAAGAATAAAACTGGTTCTAGTCAGTGTTTTAACTGGTAACAGTAACCAAACAGGTCTATTCCTAATACAAACATTTTACCCATGTATATGGAGTGTAATACTTCTTGTTTATTACTGAGACATAAATGTTGTATGAATTGACACATTCTTTATTTTCTCTCCTTGTTTCTTTCTGTGTTCCTTTCTGTGGAACAGCGTAGGCTCGAAACGTTAAAGACTTTTTCACTTCCCGAGCATTATACTAACACATCTATTTGTTGTCTACATCACCTGCCTTCGTCTTTTGCATTTTTTTTTGTGAATTATCCCTATAATATATATGCTGTAGCACTGCCTTTAGTCAAGCAAATATATATTATTTATTTAAAGGACACAATACATGTCTTTAAGTGCTACTTATAGTTTCATATGTTGAGAAATATCTCAAACATGTTCATCAGGCACAAACCACATATCATAATGAATTATGTGTGGAAAACAAAGTACACACACACACACACGTAATTATTTGAACTTCAAATTTTTGGGACTTAGTTTAATGGTTTCATGTATTAATGTATCAAGATTATTTTTCTACACAAATATGCACATATGCACATGTCTACCTGTGCATGTATGCGTGTGCCTGTATATATATATATATATATATATATATATATATATATATAT
>NC_068981.1:19233977-19235816 GCF_001194135.2 Octopus bimaculoides
CACACACACACACACACACACACACACACACACACACACACACACTCACACATACCCTCACACACACATTTACATGCATCATATGAGTGAGTGAACAAATGAAAAAAAGTAATGTTAAATGTATTTTGTTGAAGTTATATAAGTTTTGCAGCAGTAGAGCATGTAAACATCATCAAAGGTTTGAAGAAGAGATGCAGAGAATTTAAAAAGAAAAGCAAAACAGCATTTCAGTGATGTTCTGATCAGTTCAAGTCATGCAATTTTTTTTTTTTGTTTCCATTATAGTAACGTCCTTTACTCTATTGCTATATTCACGTGATAGTGTAGATTGAATGTTAACTCACTTAGTTGGCATTTGGCAGGATGTGACATTTCATTGACATCAACTTTTTTTTACATTGGATTCAAAATATGGTAGGGTAAACAAGATGTTAGTATCTATTAGTCATCATTTTGTTGGGAGGCCACATTTACTTCATTGAAAAGGTGCATGACTAGCACAGGATGTATTATAGGCTGTAATCTCTACAAGTAGCAAGAATTATATACCATGCCATTATGCATGGTTCAGCTTGGCCTAGGGGTGCATATCCAAGTAATCAACAAGCCAATGGTTTGATGTTCTTTAACAGGATAGAGCTCTGGTTGCAACAATAAGCCAGGTAAGTTTTTTCTGACCTGTCTGCAAAGACAGAATTAGCAATTACAGGTTCCAGGTGAGGAATGAAGGAATTTGTGAAGAATGTTTTATGTGATGCTGGGTAAATCATTTCAATAGTCCCAGAGCCATCAAATGACGCAGGATAGGATGGTGGAAGGAATTTCTCTGTCCTTACACTTGAAGGAGTGTATATTGTGCATGTATCTTCCTTTGGCTGTCATAGAAATCTACTGCCTTATGATTCCATTGGTTCCAAGATGGCTCTTCGAGAGGCAAGACTTTCCCAATAGGTAGGTAGTAGGTGGGATTTTGGAAGTTACAGATTGGAGAGTGGGATGAATATTGTGTGTGTTCACATTTGCGTCTAGTGTAGTGTACTAATTTCGAAGCAATATTATCTAAGCATGTGTAGCCAACCTTGTGTTATAGAAATTAAATAGTTTATTGTATCCATGGGTACTTGGGGAATGCTTTCTAATTAATTTCAAGAAGCTTCTAGCTACATTAGCATTGAATATCTAGATTGAAAAGAAGATTAAATGAGATTAGCTTTCCTTTCTCAAACCCTCTCTCTTCGGGTTTGGGATAACTGATCCTTCATATGTACTAACCTTGTTATAGTAAGGTTCTGACCTGTAGAAGACCACTCTATCTACCACTAGACTGGAGATTCTTCTGCTGATGCATATGGTTAGGTTTTTAATGCCAGCTAGGGTGAATGGAGTGCCTATGAATATAAACAATTTCCTCATTGGGCTTTTTGTAAAGGCAGTACTGAGTTTTAGGGTTACTTTCAGGAAATCCACCTGTCTTAATTTGGTGGTAACAGAGATATTCATTCATAGCTGTTCGTATGGCTTGAGAATACCAGACCATCATCCCTGTACAGAATTTAACTGTAGGGTTGTGTACGTTTTCTTAGGATATCTAGGATAAATAACCTGACAAGGTCAGTGACTTTAGCTTCATCATAATTTCGCATAGCTGTATCAAACACTGGGCTACCTCCTTTTTATTTAGCACGAATCTTCATGAAACAAGGGTGACTTTCTGACATTTATTATGTTTCTCATATTGAGATTCCTAATTCTAGCATATCATCAACCAAAGTTTAGTGCCTTCAAGATGAGGAATTTCCATATTGAAGAGTAGAAATCCACAATACTGAACTATATATA
>NC_068981.1:19236357-19238861 GCF_001194135.2 Octopus bimaculoides
TATATATATATATATATATATATATATATATATATATATATATGTATATGTATATATATACACATATATATGTCTGTGTGTGTGTATGTATGTATGTATGTATGAATGTATGTATGTATTTATATATATATATATATATATATATATATATATATATAGAGAGAGAGAGAGAGAGAGAGAGATGTATATATACACATGCATATATTATAACATATATATATATATATATATATACATACACTGATATGCTTATACATACGTATATAAATCATGTGTGAGTGTGTATGTTAACACATGCATGCATGTGTGTGAATATGTGTGCGTGTTCTGTAATTTAGATAAGAAAACAGAGACATAAAGAAAAAAGATACTTATTCTATATCATTTTACAGCATATGAAAACAATAAATGAGATATCTATTTAATATCTCATGAACAATAGAGCAAGTTATATCAACATACTTACAGCCAATCTGTGATAAATAATGTTGGTCACATCAAACTCGAGTGAATGCAGTGATTATTATTATCAACCATTGCAAGAATATGTCAGTGACGCGTCAACTTTAAAAGAAACATGACTTTATCACAAAATTTTTCTTGTTTTCTGTATGTCTTTCATTCTTTTAATAATGGTTTTAATAATTGGACTTCAACTATGTTTGGGCACCACCTTCAATCGTATTGACTCCATTATTTATTTCAGTCTGCTGCAGAAACAAAGTGGAAAAAAAAGCAACTGGAAAACGTGGCTATGTGGTAAGAAGCTTGCTTCCCAACCACATGTTTCCGGGTTCAGTTCCACTGTGTGGGACTTTGGGCAAGTGTTTTTCTACTATAGCCCCCGGCCAGCCAAAACCTTGTGAGTGGATTTTGTAGACGGAAACCGAAAGAAGCTTGTCATAAATATGTGTATGTGTGTCTGTGTTTGTCTCCCATCACCACTTAACAACCAATGTTGGTGTGTTTATGTCACTGTAACTTAGTGGCTCAGCAATGGAGACCGATTGAATAAGTATCAAGCTTTAAAAGATAAGTACTAGAGTGGATCCATTTGGCTACAAATTATTCAAAGCGATGCCTCAGTATGGCCTCAGTCTAATGACTGAAACAAGCAGAAGATAAAAATGCATGGTCAGTTCTTAATAGAGATACCAAGGAACACAGATCCAGATGAAATGTGGAAGTTGTTACAGAAAAGAGATCTGAAATCTGAAACAGATGCCTTGATATGATATGCACAACACGAGTACGAGCATTGAGAAGAAACTACTATAAGCACGGAAGTAAGTATCGCTCAGAATCTGAGAAATGTAGAATATGTGGGGAAATTGGAAAGACAGTGTGTCATATATTAAACAAATGCAGTAAATCGACTGTGAGAATATATAACAAAAGCATATTTAAAAAACAGGCATTTCAATGTTGCCAGAAGGCTTTACTGGAAACGATATAACAATGTTTGGATTGGAAAAGGCAAGAGAATTATATCGAAATTAACCATAAGATGTAGGGGAAAATGACAGAGGATAGATATTTAGGGATTTCATAATATAATGTAATCATGGAATCGAACATCAGAAACCTGGTAATGTGTTGGTAGGCAAGGAAGAAAAATCCTATCTAATGATATACATCACATGTCTGGGAAACAGCAGAATAGTCGAAAAAGGAGAAATGCTGACAAGATATAAAGCTCTAAAGAGAAAAATCAACCAAGCTATGGTTATTGAAAAAGGTGTATGTTGTACCAATAACTGTCGGTGACCCCAGTACATTAAGCAAAAACACTGAAAAGTGAGAGAAAAAAAATAGGCACAAAAATGAAAATAGGGTGCATTCAGAAAACGGCATTGCTTGGCAGTATAAGGGGTCACTGCAAAGTACTTGAAACTTTAAAAGAACACACCACCTTGCCTCATAAGAAGTGAACAACTGGTATGTTGGGCTTGCAAACAATTCTGCCAGCACACCACCTTAATAATAACAGGAATAAAAACAGAAAAAAGATGGTATAGGCACATGCCAGAAAAGGTTACAGAAAACAAGAAAGCAACCATACTCTGGGATATGCCAATACACACAGATAGAGAAAGTAAGGCCAATAGGCCAGATATAGTTATCAGAGATCATGAAGAAAAAAAATGCTTTCGAATTGATGTATCAATACCAGCAGATGACAACGTTTCTCGAAAAGAAATAGAGAAGCTTTCAAAATACAAAGACCTAGAAATAGCGGTAACTCGAATGTGGAATCTAAAAACAGAAACAATTCCTATCATAGTAGGTGCCTTAGGTATAATAAAAAAGATATTCAAAAATATTCAATAAGAAAAACACCAGGACTTACAAATATATATAACATACAGAAAATTTCACTACTGGGCACTGCATACATCCTACGCAAAGCACTTTCAATACAGTAACCATAAGAGCATCACAGCAAACCACAGCACATACCCAGCATCCTTCTTGTGTTCCTTGTCTTTGCTCCAGATGTCACT
>NC_068981.1:19238871-19239827 GCF_001194135.2 Octopus bimaculoides
CCATAAGAGCATCACAGCAAACCACAGCACATACCCAGCATCCTTCTTGTGTTCCTTGTCTTTGCTCCAGATGTCACTCCAAAACCTTTGGCTTTCAATGCTATCTGGTATCAACTTTTCGTCTATACACTCTCCATTTATTATCTTTATAGAATCTCTTCTGATTACTCTGAATAACCTATTCTGGTGGTAACCGTTCATTCTTTGGTCGTATCTTACCATCTTTGCTTTCTTTGCAACGAGGCGCTGTTCCAGTTCCTCCATTACTACATTCAGGCCCTTTCTTTCAATATTATACTTCCTTTTCAGCGCCCTGTATTTTTGTTCGCTTTTAAGCTCCCCTTTCTCTTTTCGATCTAACACAGAGATTTCCTTCGAGAGCATGTCTAACCCTGCCTGGATTCTTCTTTTCCATCATGGATTTTTTCTTTTGTCTCTCCCGTTATGTTTCTTTTTCTTGACATCAACACCCACGTTTTCTGCTACAACAATACTTGCTGCCATGATCAAATTATTTGTTTCAGTGATGTTGTTTATTCTGATGTATTTCAGAATTTCATTGACATATTTCGCTTCTTGGTTCAATTTCCATCAATCAACCTTTTTAAGGTTGCAAATAATGTCGCTATCGTTTTCCTGTAGTCATGCCTTTATTGTCGTAGATTGCCTTTTGTTCATCTGCTATGTCGCCATTAATTTCATTGTCTTCTTTTAGATCATCTATATGTCTCTCATCAAGTAAACTACCACTGCTCCTTTCCTGTGCTATGAGATTACTCTTATTAGTAAGAACTGTATTTTCATCGTTATCTCTGCTGCTATTTTCAAAGACCATTCTTTTGATAGCTTCGAGCTCTACTTCTGTGAACCAACAATTTTTTCTTATTGCTCTAGCGTGATCACATAGTCTTTGTTCCGGGAGTTGAAACAATCCCTTTTCTCTTCAATGATCATAC
>NC_068981.1:19240445-19248601 GCF_001194135.2 Octopus bimaculoides
ATGATGATGATGATGATGATGTTGATGATGATGATGATGATGATGATGATGATGATGATGTTGATGATGATGTTGATGATGATGTTGATGATGATGATGATGATGATGATGATGATGTTGATGATGATGATGATGATGATGATGATGATATTATTATTGTGTTATACTCTTGGCATATTGGCCTAGTATCTTCAACCTTAGCTTCGGGTCAAACAACGTCTTCGGGTCAAACAACGTCTTGCTAAGAGAAGTTTGCTAGACAGAAACTGTAAATGCCCATCTCCTTGTATACATACATACATACATACATACATACACACACACATGTTTATGTGTGTATTATTTGCCAATGCGTAGCTGTACATATCAACGAGAAAAACTGATAAACTAAAGCCTTTGAACAAAAATACCTTGAGGTATTTATTCCTATGATTTGCACAGACGGTTTCTTGACCCTGTCGCCATCGTGAATGCAGTGAACCAGTAAGTATCCTGTTGAAAATCTATAACTAATGATGCTATTTTTCACAATATCACAATGTATGAAAAGAAAACTGTTAATAAAATAATTATATTGGTCACATTGCTCATATTCTCCCAAAAAGAAATTGTTTCGTTGCCAAGAATATTTAAATGAATTCAGAGTATTTTGGGAGTACTGAATCTAAAAATGACATTAATTTTGCAAAATTGGCTCTAGCTTTTAAGATATTGGATATCGACTCAAATATTAATTTTTTAGTGGGTTTGGTCAAGAAGCCGTCTTTGGTAGCACACAATTTTTGGTTGGCTGTGGATGTAGGCGAGAATGACCGCACTGTTATTTATATAAGGTTCCATATTTTACATTATCCGGAACATTTGTATCTACATATGTACAACAATTATTTGAATAAAGCAACATACAAGAGATAGTGAACGTGGTAGTTAGAATGTCTTCATTGTATAAAGTATTTCAGTTATTTGCATGAAAATTGTTCATGGTTATTAAAGACAGACTAAATAGAAAGAGCGAAGCGGCCTTATAATAAAAGTGACCGACAAAGTTCTGTGTTGCACCTGAAGTTGTTCTGTTTAAGAGTTCGGTATTCCAGATTTTTAAAACACTTAGTCAATCTTCTAGAACATTCGACAGAATCATTTAGCGGGAAAAATTCAAAATTCTTTTGTTGTTCTTTTCTGACAATTGCATCATCAACGGTGCAGTTTTTCTTGGATAGATAGTATGTACTAGATAATATGATTTAAAATTCGGGTATCGATGTGTGTCTAAAATTGACCGACAAAGTTCTGTGTAGCACCTAAAGTTGTTCTATTTAAGAGTTCGGTATTCCAGTTTCGTAAAACATCTTCTAGGGTTAAGGTTATACGTTCAGTGGCAATAGGGAAAGAAGTGGCAAGGACAATCAAAGGATATTACAGGAAGTTTTCAGCTTTGACCTACACACAGGCGACCACAGACTGATATTGTCTTCCACAGATCGTATCCTGCTGAACTGTTAATCGTTGAAGCGATTAGGAAGGCTTTGTGGGGGACGGAAAGGGATAGAGGTCCATGATTGGCGACACATGTAAATAAGCAGCAGCAGCAGTAACAACAACAGCAGCAGCAGCAGCAGCAGTAGTAGTAGGAGTAGTAGTAGTAGTAGTAGTAGCAGCAGCAGCAGCAGTAGCAGTAGTAGTAGTAGTAGTAATAGTAGTAGTAGTGATGGTTGTGCTGTTTGCTAGTGAGAAGAGAAAGAGGTTGAAGGGGTGAAGGTGATGGTTGCTTACGAGTGTCTCTATCTTTGAATTTCAACTTTTGAAATGTTGGAAATGGGAGCGAAAGACTATTTGTATATTAACCAAAGAGCTCGAATGTAGGCCCGGACTGTATAAATGTTTGAAAAAACAGTTTGGTTGTTTACAAACTCAACTTCAAGTTAGGTTCAAATTCTAACTGAACATTCTCTAAATAACCGAACAGTAAGGTATTTTCATAAAATCCTGCATCCTAATAACTCAATTGGTTTATACCACTTGTTACACCGGACCAATATAAGTTTGAAGGATGAGAAATTGGGACTAACTCTGTACAAACCCAGCCAATTATAATTATATTCAACGCGAAAGACGTTCAGAAAATCAAGACCATCACATCAATACAATCACACTTTTTGTATAAGTTCAGTGGCAATAGGGAAAGAAGTGGCAAGGACATTCAGAGGATATTACTGGAAGTTCTCAGCTTTGACCCTGCACACAGGCGACCACAGACTGATGTTGTCTTCCACAGATCGTATCCTTCTGAACTGTTAATCATTGAAGCGATGAGGAAGTTCACCGGCAAAGTAACATCAATTGCCTGCCCAATACACTTACAACGTTTCTGAGGTGTTAATCATATTACTGGTACCAGGTAAGACAACGAGGTGGCAGAACCGTTACAGCGAAGGGCAAAATGATTAGCGGCATTTTGTTCTTTATGTTCTGAATTCAAATTCCACCGAGGTCGATTTTACCTTCTATACTTTCAGGGTCGATAAAAGAAATACCAGTTGTATACTGGTGCGGGGGTGATATAATCAATTTACTACCGCCGTCGGAACTTCTGGCCTTGTGCCAAAATACGGAGCCGATATTACTGGTACCAATTTTTAAGGATTGAAACAGTCATATAAAAGAGAAGGAAACCCCGGACACGCTTCTCTAGCACATTAAGTCAAGTATTCTACCATTTTAGATATTTCTGTTAATATTTTAAATTTTCTGAGCTGTATATTATAAGGAGTGACCGTTGATACTAATAAAGAAATCTTCTTCCACACATTCACATACAAACACCAGCACATACGTACATGCACTCATACATGGATTGATATACGCATGCATACATCTTTTGAAGACTAATCCATCTAAATGACTTTGTAAGCTTCAAAACAAATATGATCAGAAGGAGCGAGGTCCGAGAAATAAGGCAAGTGGAGGATTTTTTTCCATACAAGTTCTTCATTTTTTTTCTGCCGTAATTTTTGCAGCGTGAGGCTTTGCATTATCATGATGAAAAACCACTCACGATTCACCAAAGCAGGCCTATTTTTCAACAAAACAACATTGTTGCCAATAGGTGTGAGCAGTAATTGCTGCATTAGTCGGTCGCAACTCGAAGTAGATGACTCCAATGCAATCCTACCAAACAGGAAGAAAAACCATTTCTTTACAGAGGGTCCTTTTTGGGTTGTAGATTAGCCTGTTCTTCGCAACCAACCCATTATCATAAAAAATTCATTTTTCATCACCAGTTGCAAATCTATCCAAAAATGGTGAGATAAGTTCACGAAAGTGAAGAGATGAGAAGATGTCCACTCATGATTTTCGTTTGGCTTCTGTCAAGTCACGGAGAACCCATTTTCTGAGTTTGAGCACATTTCCAAGCTGTTGAAGATGCGAGTAAACAGTTGAATAGCTTTAATTGAGATTATTTACCAATTCTTCAACTGACACAAAATTATCCGTCTCAAGTGCTGACAAAAGAAGTCCATCACCAAATTCAACAGAGCGTCCTATTCATGGCTTCTCTCTTAGGCTGAAATTAACATTTTTGACGATTGCAAATCATCTTCTGCAACTTCTTTCGTTCAAGCACTCTTTCCCATAAACAGAATGGATATTTCGGGTTGCTTTTGCTGCAATGTTTCCCCGTTTGAACTCATAAAGCATTATGTACTTTAAATGTTCCTTCGATATGTCTATCTTTGAGGAGTTAATATTAGTAATTAATTCAATCAGATTATTTTGTAAAAATAAATTACATCAAATTAATGGTTTCCAGTTTCATATACGTATCAATCAATACCATTTGGCATTTTAGAATACTGTAAAATTTGATGGAAATTACGTAATGACATTCCGGACATTATTTATAGTATGACCTGATACATACATACATACATACATACATACATACATACATACATACATACTAAAAAGGAGTACTGGTGGAATGTCCCAGTGAAGACCTCAATAAAATGTAAGCACAACAGACCTGATATAATGGTTTGGGATGGAGAAGAGAAACAGTAAACAGTTGTGGAAATTATCTGCCCAGTGGATGTTAACATAAAGCTGAAGAACAGTGAAAAAGAGAATACCTACACTGAACTATTGAGAAATCTGCAGTTACTCTATCCAGGGCTCTGGGATATGTAACACACTGTCTAAATACCAATTTTGAGAAATTAGGCTTCTCAAAACCAGAAAGGAGAAAGCTAATTCGAAGATAAAAGATCCAATCCATCACTAGAACTGTAAAAATCTGTAAAACTTTCCAGAAGTTTATCACTTAAATATATGTATGAGCATGTCTAGATATGCAAATATATGCATGAGAATACATACATAAAGCAAAAACATACAAATCTGCACACATGCATACATAGTACGTACGTACATGCATGCATGCATGCATACGTACATACATACATACATACGTACATACATACAAAAATACCTTGTTGTTGATGTTGGAATTCCAATGAATGAGCCTTAGATCTAGGAGTTTAGCATTTCAAAGAAACCTGAACATATACATACATGCATGCATGCATACATACATACATACATGCATACATACATACACGCATACATGGGGACGTTTGTGCGTGCATGCGTACTAAGGATTTCGGTAAATACCACTTATCGAGGGCTTTCATGCCCTTCAAGGATTCATCATAAATAGTGGGTTATTGAAAATTTATCCCTTTTATATATGTGAGTTACTTCAAAAAAGGCAAGATTTCAATTTGTTTTCTTGGCTTTTTGAGAAAGAATGTTTTGGAATTGGTTATTTGAGATGTTGATGGCCATTTTGAATCTGTGTGTGTAATTGTATGTGTACATGTATGTGCAAAAAAAAAATGTGTGTGTGTGTGTATGTATATGTGTGTGTGGGGGGAATTTTAAAAGAAAGTATATATTAGAGATCTGTGGAGGTTTGGTTAGAGAAGGAAGAAAAAATTATTAAAAATGAAGAAATAGCGAAATAAAGAGGTGTTTTCTGGGATGGTTGATTTGATGACAGGTCAAAAGAGACCAAGCAGTTTATTAGTTGCAATAAATTGTTGCTTGTTTTAGTCACTGAACGACTGACAGTATTTTTGGTTAACTATTAGGCTGCTTAGCTAGAGAATCCAACATATTGTTTGGGAACGCTTTTAAATGTGTGTGTGTGTGTGTGTGTGTGTGTGTGTGTTAAATATGTGTTGATTTTTCCAGTAATTTGGGTAACAGTAATGAGAACATCATTGATAATATCTAGAGATTATTTAGTTTGGCTCATCTGGAAAAGTAATTGTTTGTAATAAAAATTTCTCATGTTTTTATATGTATATACATTTTATACGTTTATTTTCAGTGAAATTTTTTTTATAAAATGTATTTCTATTTCTTTCCAGTATTTTGGGTCATCCCTTAGGGATTTGTGGTAAGGAAAGCTCTTGAATCTTTTGTTTCTACATCTTTCTAGACGTTTCCTCAGTGGAGTCTTACCTAATTCTACTTGCCTAATATACTGTCTATGAATTCTTGAATGTTGACAAAGTCTCGCTAATATATTTCTCTTTGCAAATGGGACAAGTTCTATTAGACTTTCTATTTTAGAATTAATGTTTACGAGTATTTGGAAGGAAAATCCACTTTTAAATTTTATTTGAAAACCAGTATGCAAATATTTGAAATTATTGTTGTTACTGCACATCTATTGTCTCTAACAATTTCACCTATTCTTTCAGTTTCCTTTTCTCTCATTGTTGTTTACATTTTTATATCATCTTGCACTTTATTTAGATTCAGAATTGCAAAATCATTTGCATCTTTCTTTCACATAATTACATTTATATTTAAAATCACATTTCTTTAATTTCTCTTCTATTTAAAATTACTTTATTATTCATTCGTGGCGCATCGTTAATAAATCGGAAAATTACATTTGATCGTGACTATAATTTGAACTTACACCCACTACATTTGACTTCCCGCTTCAATTAATTTAAAAAGAAACGACAAAGGATAAAAGATAGAGAGCGTCAGACAAGGAGAAGAGGTGGTAATGGCATGAGAACCAGCAAGGCGGTAAGGGAAGTTTAAAGAGAGGGTGTGAAAGAAATGCCGGTAGTGTTTGTTACAGCAATGGAGAGGAAGAAAAGACAATGAAAGAGCGATGAAAGAAAGAGAAAGCAAAGGATAAAGTGGGGAAACTGGATGAAGTAAAGATTTCAACAAAGAGCAGTAAGAAGCAAGAAAGTAAAACACAATGATACAGCACTGTGGTTACAGAAGAGAATAATCGATAGCTACATGCGAAAGTAAGTGGGGGAAGAGGAACATGCATACTCAAATTATATATATATATATATATATATATATATATATTGTGTGTGTGTGTGTATGTGTGTATGTGTATCTTTCACCAATGTATATTGACTAAAGATATAAACACCAACGAGAAAACGGGTAAAAAACCGGTGGTTTAAGAACAAAGTCCTTTGATATAGACTGAGTTTGAGGAAATCTCTTGTCAGTTTCGCCGACAGAAATACAATAAGTCAGCGATTGGTCTATTGGAAACATGTAACCAACCAACGACACTATCGATCAGAAACTGCGATATGAAATAAATAAACAAATATGATCCATACTAATGCAGACACACGCTTACAATGATGCATGTATGATACAGCAACTCCTTTGCAGCTTCGCTAGTTTACATCATGCTGCACATGTCATGGCAGCACATCATAGAAAATACGTTTCTAACATTGCAGCACAGTGACACCAACTTGCATTTACTGAGACAGCATGTTTGAGGAGCGCACATTTTATCTACAGTTCATTGCAACTGATCTCACTGGCGATATTTCTTACAGATGTTACTTTATGAATGTAGAGACGGTTGCAAAAAAGTTAACGTAAGCTTCTGTAGTTACGTACTTACGTGCATATCTATGTTCGTACATACGCACACACGCTCGATCACATACAACATACATGTACATAGACTTGTATTTATGATGTTTGTATATATATACATGTATATAAATGCACACACATACACACACACACACACACGCACACGCGCATATATATATATGCTAGGCGCAGGAGAGGCTGTGTGGTAGGTAGCTTGCTTACAAACTACATGGTTCTGAGTTCAGTCTCAATGCGTGGCACCTCGGGCAAGTGTGATCTACTATAGCCTCAGGTCGATCAAAGCCGAGTGAGTGGATTTCATAGACAGAAACTGAAAGATGCCCATCGTATATATATATATATATATATATATATATATATATATGTGTGTGTGTGTGTGTGTGTGTGTGTGCGCGCGCGCGTGTAGTGGATCTTGCAGGCATGAAGTGGATTCGATCCACCATAACCAAATTTAAATTAACAGTTCAACAGAACTTTTCTCACGGTGGAACAATAATCTTTCTGAGACAGTTTGTATTTGCCAGATGCCTTTAGCTAGGCCGAAATAATGTCTCTATCACGTGACACTTTCTAACCTCTCCTAGACCACCAAAAGCTAGAATTAAGATAACAAGACCACCAACGAAATCTCAACGATATGTCTATCTTTCTGGATAGTTATAAAAGCAAGAACCTCAAGCAAAAATCAGTTAGTCACTTAGTGATAACTCAGTTAATCAGTTGGCAACAACTCGCGAGTTGAGAGAGAGCTGACATCAGTTAGTGAACAGACCACTAGAATCATGGCCACAAGCAGGTAGACAAACAGCCAGAGGGGAAAAAAAAGAAGTTTAGAATCAACGACTATACGAGACCCAACTTCCCACACTCTCTCACTTTCACTAACTCACTTTGTCTTCTCTGCACATTACCATATTTCTCTCTATGGTTTACTACTACAATAAGAACATACAAACTGAAATTAACCTTTTTACTGCGCATGCTCTACGATTTCATCACCTGCCCGTCGAGGCAAGGTATATTCGATGTAAGGGTACATAAATATTTCCTTAAAACTTCAATCACCGTTCTTTATTTTTACATAATGGCAATCAACGAAGAACCAATCCATATAAACCGATTACATGCACACACACACACACGCACACACACACACACACACACACACACACACACACACACACACACAC
>NC_068981.1:19248631-19249388 GCF_001194135.2 Octopus bimaculoides
ATATATATATATATATATATATATATATATATATAGCATAATGTAAGCATGGTAAAATATATCCGATATAAAGGTGGATAGTGTGAATAGTTACGTTTGTACTATCAAAAGTTTATAGTCTATTTAGAAATTCGCACTACGCTGGACTGTTCACAATTGAAGAGTAGAAAAACTTGTGGCCTTGGAAAGGTATGTGAGGGCTGGTGATAAGTGTCTTTGAAAACGAAGTTTAAATTTATAGAATTCGTTCTACAAAAGATAATTATTGTACGTGCGTGTAAATAAATTGGTTGCAGTTATCCGTAAGTGTTTTCAGGTTTGCTATCAACAGATTTCAATGAAAGTATTAAAGTGAGTTTAAATTATTTTGAGATGGCCTTTGTACTTGTTCGAACGACAGGTCTTAATTGTTATCGATGTTAAAAAAGATTTTAAATTTTTCGGATGGTTAATTATAAAAGTTTAGAAGTCAAACTTTTAAAAACTGAGATTAGCTATTGTGTTATAAATTGAGCAAATATCTGTATTATCTCTATGGTGACCAGGAAAAAAATCACAATTAATTTATAGGATCCGGACAAAACCCCCGAGGACAAAGTCCCCTGTGACTTTTTTTCCTCTGACTTTTTTCCGTGACTTTTTTCTGTGACTTTTTATCCGTGACTTTTTTTTTTTTATCTGGATTTATATAAGGAAACAACCTTCATTTACACACGAAAAATAAACATGCAATGATATATATATATATATATATATA
>NC_068981.1:19249947-19251281 GCF_001194135.2 Octopus bimaculoides
GACAACGTTAATTTGATGGAAAGAGTGAGCTAATGTGTGGCACGAACATTTGATCACTATAAGCAAATCATTTGTACAAGACGTTTGGCAAAAGCTGAAAGCTCATACGTCGTCTTCGACGGGAGAGTCCATTATACATACATATATATATATATATATATATAGTAGCTATATATGTATATATATAGTAGAACTTTAAACCCCGAAACAAGATTACTTTTACTGACTTTTCTCTTGACTTAGCCAGTACTTTCCTGCTACCGTCATCATGAGCACCTTTAGAATTGTTGTTGTTCGTGGTAGTGATCGCAGCAGTAGAAATAGTGCCTCTATTTAACTTGGGCTGGAATTTATTAACAAAATTCTTTTCTCTGATTGCTCTCTATTTCACTTGTTTTTTGTAGTTTGCCGAATGGAAACCGTATAAATATTTTCCGACCACATGTTGCTTGATGGTTACTCAAAGGTATCTGACGGACATCTGGGTCTCTAATTTTCTGTCGGTGCACACGTGAACCTTCTGGTAGTTCATTTCCCAGTCTGGGCATTTGATGCAGTCAACTAAATTTCTGCTTTTGCACTTCATATTTGCGTTTGTGAATATTTTACCGGTTTTTGTGTTCATATATTGGCCGGTATGTATGAATTGTCATGTGCCACATCGGCTATCATTGCGTTTAAATACAGTGAATGACTCGTCTTTGTTGCTAAGGTCAAACTTTGCCTTTGTTAATATATGAACACAAAACCGGGAAAATATTCACAAACGCAAATATGAACTGTGAAAGCAGAAATTTAATTCACTGCATCAAATGCCCAAATTGTGAAGAACAATATGTGGGTCAGATTGGAAATGAACTATCAGAACGTTCATGCGTGCACCGACAGCTAATAAGAGACCCAGATGTCCGTCAGATACCTTTGAGTAACCATCTAGCAACATGTGGTCGGAAATATTTATAAGGTTTCCATTCTACAAAATCCAAGTGAAATTGAGAAAACACCAATCAACTTAAGTGATTTAGTAAAGCCACACATAACTTGATCAGAACACAGTTTGCAAAAATTAACATTCTGGGGCCTATTCAAATGTATTTAAGTCACACAGTTTAGCCATCTCACTACAGCTGTAAATTGTAAAGCATAACTGTCAGTACTACTACACGAACGTGAAGATTGCATAGTTTAATGCATTAAAATACTAGTTCCTTCAGAATGGACATTTCATATTCTATCATTTCATTATATTACGTTATATTATATTATTATAAGATTGCAAATAAAACGTGAAAATTAAAGCTGGAATTTCTTTGAGTAATATATATATATACACA
>NC_068981.1:19251587-19256483 GCF_001194135.2 Octopus bimaculoides
ATATATATATATATATATATATATATATATACATAGTCATCATTCGCCTGCGAACTGGTGAATGACAGTTGTCTCAATGAATATATAAATACATACTTACACACACACAACCACACATACATATCATCACACACGCACACACGTACTCACCCACATGTATGTATATACGTATGTGTGCATATGTGTGTGTATGTGTGTATGCATAGATATATTAGATTAGTTTAAATGAAGCCTTAATATTTTTAGAAGCCAGTGCAACGCAAATTGGAAATACTGCAGTGAAACAAAAGGAAAATAAAATATCACTTTACATTTCCCTTATATTTCGAAAACCTTGATATTTCAAAAGAAAATGAAGAATGGAGACAATCTGGTATTTATATATATATATATATGTAAAATGTATGTGTAATGAACAAACTGGTATTGTTATAATATCCAATGTATTTTGGATAGTTCGCTTCTATTGTTAACAGATGGGTTCAGTTTATTTATGTGGATAATCTTCTTAATCCTCAAATTACCAATGTTCCGTTCTTTACTTTGATGGTAGACGTGATTTTTGTTGTACAGCATTTCTTCAAGAATTCCTTAATTGACAAATCTGTTTGTATGTATTCCTTGATGCAGATATATAGTTTTCGGATAATCCTACCGATGTAGCATCAATTTCAGTTCCTCCTGTGCTCTGGAGTATTTTGAGCAGCCATTGGTTTCTTTGGGCTGTAGTTTTCTCTGCGTCCGGCCATGCCGGTTATGAATGTTCTGTGCCTTGTAGTTTCGATATTCCTCTCTTTTTCCGTTCAGTGGTGTCCATTTGAAACCTTTATTAGAATGGTGTTCTTCTAGTACATGACCCGCTAGTTTTAGTCTTCGTTCTGTGATTATACGGCTAAGTTGTCCTGTTTTGGCTCCTTTTTGAATACCGATGTAAGATCCGCGTCATTGCAGACCACCATTCTGTTCACTTCATAGACCATCGAGCACATATTTACGTAAGTAATGGGTAAGCTTTCCACTGTGCACACAACTAGCTGTCAACTAGGTATTGCCAGTCATAAATTTCCACAAGAACGGATTGAACTGTATAATTTTTATGTCCAATTCCAATCTAGAAATCGCCCTGTGGATTGCAGCAGTAGTTCCGTTGTCTAAATATGGCAGCCTCAAGAAGCACATACCGTCTCTGGAAGTATAAGACTTCCTTGGGGGATATTTTGGCAAGATGGCATTTGGTGAAAGATGATGTGTAGCTGTTGCCTAACAAAACATTTTTGAATCAGTTGGTATTGACCATTTTATCTCCTACCTCACTACAGTAAATTTTATTTTGTTTGTAAACTGCCTTAGCTTTAGTGAGTACATCTGATTCATGCTGCACAAATAGGCTTCCTGCTGGCAGCTTCTCTATAAAAATTACACTGATTCCTCCTCTGTAATCTCGAGTTGGAAATCAAGCAGAGAGAGAGACAAAAAGGGAGAAAAAGACACAGGTGGGAAGAGAGAGAGAGAGAGAGAGAGAGAGAGAGAGAGAGAGAGAGAGAGAGAGAGAGAGAGAGAGAGAGAGAGAGAGAGCTGATGTCGATGCGTTGAATTTCGAACTCGATGTGGTCGTCAATGTCGTTAAATTTGTGATATATTTTGGTTTCCAGGTGGGAGAGATTCGGTATAAAGATATCGACTACATACATGGAGAATAAGCCAAAAGAGCAGGCCAGCTTTCAAGCTGGTTCTTGCTAGTAATGGCCTGACAAACCTGTTGGCTCCAACTCAAGGTTTCAACAAATAAAATTATGTAGCTGTAACAATTGACAAAGCGACAGAGGTGGGAAGAAAGTCTCTGTTCTAATATTATGAACATCTGTATTTAATGCGTACGATAGGGTTGGTATGTAGAAGAGTAATTAAAAAATTTATGTCAAAAGGTAATCTCCAGCACGGTGTTGCCCTGGATAGCTAAATCTCTGTAAATAATGCCGTCACTATATATACATGGATCAGATGTAGAAGATCGATGTAGGAGACAACCTTGAAAGTATAAGGGAGCTTATCAAAGCTGAAAACTACCTCACAAACATTTGGCCCCACTTCAATTCAAGGGTCACAAAACTAGATGTGTTCTTCATTGTATATGTATTACGTTGACCGAACTGAAGACAAGCCTTCTTCCTTTCTGATGTTTCATTTTTGAGATACAATAAACACCGACCAACAAGAGTATCTCTGCAACATATAGGAGCCACGAGTTCTGGAAGATTGTTAACAACGGTAACATGAAGAAAATATATTTTATAGATTTAGATTTGGAACTTTATTTTACCAAATGGAAAATGTTACTACTGTCCTCACTATTTAGCCATTACTCAATGGTGTTGCTAAAGTGTGTTCCACCAGGACCAGCTTTTGAGATGGCACCCTCCTACCGTTACGCAAGTTTACACAGCAGTCACCAAAGTGCCACCTCCATAAAAGTAGCGTCCAGGGCGGACCGCCCACCACAGTTACGCTACAACTCCTCCACGCCATACAACTCCCGTTGGTAACAGATTTGAACATCAGAAAAAAATAACTATACACAACAATATATTAAAGTAGTTGAATGCTGTCAACTTAATGTGACAGTCCCATGAAGGGAATAATACTACTGCTATTTAGCCCAAGGAAGCAGCACCGCTTCCTGTCGACCTTGACACATTTCCTGTGTCCTTATGTTTACAAGGGGGAGAAATCAGTGAATGTGTTTCACTCGAATTATTATGTTTACGAGAGCTTGACAGGCATCTTCAACTAGCAGGCCATTGCTACTCCAGACTGATGACGAGCAAAGATTCAGAAACATGTCTCTGGATGCAGGCTTAGCTAAGCGGAGGTGCTTATCTCCCCCTTGTAAACATAAGGACACAAGAAATGTGTCAAGGCCGAAAGGAGGCGATACTGCAGTAATATTATTCCCTTTATGGGACTGTTACATTAAGTTGACAGCATACAACTACTTTATCGCATCACTACTGCATAAATCTCTCTGAGTGATTTAGAAATGTACTATTTCTATTTTAACAATATATTAACATTTTGTTTATCCCAGTGGAATCAGGGAATCAGTTTGTCAATAATAACGAATGCACTGGTTCTATTTCACTTCTTTTATTATCATTATTAGTCAAGCTAAGTTAGTTACCTGGCAGAATCGTTACCACGTCGGAGAAAATGCTTAGCAGTAGTTCTTCCGGCTTCACGTTCTGATTTCAAATTCCGCCAAGGTTGACTTTACCTTTCATCCTTTCGAGGTCGATAAAATAATTACCAGTTTAATATTAGGGTTGATGTAACCGAGATTTCATTCCATCAATATTGCTCGCCCAGTGCTAAGATCAGAAAGAATTATTATTAGTCAACGTGTTAACCATTTAACCAAACAACAATCGATTTTTTTTCTATTAATCGTGCGGTCATTCAATCAGCTAAGTTTGTCAAAGTCTTTTCATCACCATTCGCGACCTCATCAAGGGCATTCCTCTTTGACTGCAGGTCTGCTTCGGATCTCGATGAATCGCAAATGACAACGAACAAACTCTGACAATCCGAGCTGATTGATTGTTTGATTAACCGACCGATTAATCGAAAGATCGAGTAATTAATTGGTTAAATGGTTTAACTAGTTGACTAATAATAATAATAATAATAATAATAATAATAATTATTATTATTATTATTATTATTATTATTTCATTTATTAGCCACTCGGGTCGACATATAGGGGACGATACAGTAGACATGGGCAGTGGGGATTTTACACAGAAAGAACGAGTAAAACAATAACAATGATATCTAACAAAAAGAATGTAACAACGAAAGTTCCCCAGTAAGTGGGGGGAGTTAACCACCTGGAGTTGGCTCAGGTACCCCACTAATCCTGAACCACACGACGCTTCGAGGGCATCTGGGAAGAGCACCCTTTTCCCTCTCAAATTCACTAGCCTACATGCGCATTATTAGAGGTCTACTCACACGTGCCATTTTCGCTACATTCACCCACCTTTTAGCAATTGTACTGGGGGGGGGGGCTTCACTTGGCAGAAGAGAAAAGTGTGTTTCCAGTCCTTTCAGCTTGGTCCACCATACAACCTCTTTCGCTACTGCTATCAGACAGAGGAAAAAAATTGCTTGCTCTTCCGGACCGATGGAAGGCGGCGGATCGATCTTCACTATGGACTCGGACGTGATAACAGCAGTTCAACAGAAGTCCACAAGTTAGTAATGCAAGGACACTAGACGAGTGCGTGCAGAACGGTTTCATCGCTCTGCGCGCATCTTGGGCAGGTCCGTCTGACAGTAATTCCGTACCTGTAAAGTTTATCTCGAACCAGCAGTGCACCCCGGTAGCACTGCCAAGCTAGGGATTTCTGGAAAGTCCTCCCGAACAGAGTGGTTAGTTCGACTTTATCAACGCCTAGCGTCTCTCTAAGTATGTTATCACTCTTTTCCCCCCACTAACCCTCTATAGAACGCAAGAGTGGATGTTGCACTGATCGCATTACCTGCCTGGTAGAGGGCAGTGAGTGTCTGGTAACATTCCATATGCCAGTCACGCCGCCTCGGTCTCTTCTTGGCCCATGACTGCAGCTCAGTCAAGGAAACGAGCTGTGAAAAGGCCTGTTTGACAAACGGCGACTACACCTGTTCACCGTTTAAGCAGAATATCTGGAGATGCTGCAGCCTCAACAAATGTCTGTGCATCATTAGCCACGGCATGCCCAGCCTTCTGCCTTGAGGGTGTTGGCAGCAGATGGACCGACTCACCAATGGAACCTGTCCCCTCCACAGGAATTTGAAGAGGAAACGCTCTGACCTGGCCAGGCACGATTGGGTGCAAGGCACGAGGTCGGCAAGCGGTAG
>NC_068981.1:19256493-19266299 GCF_001194135.2 Octopus bimaculoides
TCTGACCTGGCGAGGCACGATTGGGTGCAAGGCACGAGGTCGGCAAGCGGTAGTAGATGACGAACGCGATGTACGCATTCGCCACCTCCGCTCAACCTTTGAGTGATAGCTTCTTCCCAGCCCATTTCTGGGTGAGACTGACTACCCTGCTCGTAGAAAGAAAGAAAGAAAGAAAGAAAGAAAGAAAGAAAGAAAGAAAGAAAGAAAGAAAGAAAGGCGAAGTCGACCTCGTGGAATTTGAACTCAGAACGTAGCGACGGGCGAAATACCGCTGAGCATTATGCCCCTACATGCTAACGATTCTGTCAGTTCAATAATAATAATAATAATAATAATAATAATAATAATAACAACAACAACACCAACAATAATAATAATTTAAAAAATGATAGCAACACCACTACCACCAACTATAACAATCATAAGAATAGAAATTAAATAGAACCAGTGCCTGATCCTCCCAAGATACAACAAAACCAATCAACAATCGAGTTCACATCAAGAATCTTGCTAACCAAATACGAAAAACGAAATATATTCAGTCCCATAGGAATGATGCAAGTTTTGTTTAGTTCCTCTTCACTGTCCACAACACTTAACGTGCAAAAGACAACAAACAACACTTTTGGCACCGAGACAAAGACAAGTGTAGGGTTGTGAACTGATAGCAGTTATAGGGGTGGGATTGTCAAACTGCAACTATTGACCCCCTGTCCAATGAAACGAATGTTATTACGGTTACTTGGTATTTACAGCCGTGTGGGTGAATTAAATACTGAAATGACAAGGAAAATACAATCAAAATATTTAATAGGCAATATATGTCTTGTTGTTGATTTAGATTTTAATAACTTACCGGTATAGACAGATGGAGTGTCAGAAGTAGATAGGTATTTAGACAGGCATATAGACAGACAGGTAGGTAGGTTGACAAAAAACATGTGAAAAGGCAAATAACAAGATGGCATTATGAAAATATAAATTATGTGGAAATACAAAGGATAGTTCACGTCGCAAGTTATACAACCATCCTCTCCAACTAATGAAACAAATTGAGAAATTTACAGCACTCAGGAACGCTGCAACGTCATGCACTAATAACTCTCTCTCTTTCTAGGTCTCTCTCTCTCTCTCTTTCTCTCATTAACTTATGACATAGAAAATAGCGTTAAACGACCCACATCCGTCCAACTGCCCAAAGAACACATTCTCAAACAACAACAATATCAATAATCTCCAAACACTGCGATAGGGTGCACAGTACCAATAGTAATTGCAGAGCGAAGCAGATTTCACTTTCAGACTGTGTTCATCTTCTGCTCCACCACTTGCGGTTATGGACGCCTCTACATGGTCAGCAGACTTACTAGAAATAGCAACTGAATTTCTCTTAAGTTGCTTCTTAATCTATTAATACAGTATGAATGTTCTAGATAATGTAAACAATGTAAGATCATCTGCTAAAAACGATATTATAATAATTGGAATGTCTTTTGATCAGAGATTTGCTTAATCAGAGCTGTTCTTGGGGTTAAATGACAACCACATTAGACATAGAGAAACAAACGGGTTAATAGAGTGAGTAGAGTATTTCCAGGATGCAACACTGCTCAACAATTAATTAGTCAGACTGTGAAGAGTGATCCTCCACCAGACGGAGCTATGGGAGGTCCAGAACAGTAGATTTGTGGAAGTTCGATTAGCTAAGTGTTGAATGATTGGTAGGGCTGAATTTGGCTGCGTGCTGTTTCTCCATATAGAAACAAGTCCGTTTTAGGTTTGTAATAAGACCATTTATTTATACATAAACTTAACAACCACAATCGTTACTTGCCGGAAGCCGTATTAGTAGAGAGTCTTGTATGTATGTAGTGTTTTGGCTAAGAATCAGGCAGCTACTTTTCTTGCTTTGAGAGGTAGGAAAATTATATGTTCATGATAGACAAGCGATTCCTTTTAACCCAGGGTTGAAGAGTGACCAAGAAACCTGTATTCTCACGGACCTCTGTTTCTTATCTCTTTTGACTATGTCTTAATTTACAGTCAAGTGTTGGCGGGAAACCTATGGTAATTTCCACTCGAAATCGTAGGATCAAATGGCCGCAGCTGAAATACCATTGGCTGACAATTAGTCAGGGATCGCCTGATATGCTGTAATCTATCTCTCGTTACTGATTTAACGCGGATTCAGCTCGAGACCCCACTGCTGATCTCTGGATCACATCTAGCTGTTTGCCCTACAATCTCTGTTTGCCCTACAAGCCATATATCTTGTTCGATTAGGGCAGGCCAAACAATGTTATACAATAACAACAATAGCAACTACAGTCTACAATGTAAATTCTACAACCAAATCAACCTCAAATAATGCCTTATTGTCTTAAGAATGGAAGAATGCTAAAATGAATATTGCAGGTTTGAGATTTTTGTTTCTGATGTTTCTAATAGTCTTTATGCAGTTTTCTGCTTGCAGATTACAAATATACTTTAATCTACTGGCTGCATTATGGTAGCAATGTTGGTTAACAGGAACATACAATACATTTTTATTATCATTACTGACAAGTTGCTAATCATCAATCACAACAGACATACAGAAACAGACTGTTTAATAGAGATAGTAGAGTATTTCCTGGCTGCGATATTACATTGTCTAAAGTTTGTGATGTCTTCATCACACCGGAAAGTTTGAAGACATCTTCCTGGAATTTAGGCACTTCACAAATGAAATGAGAGGAAAATACTCATTTATTGAAGATGTATATACTTTGAATTACCATTTCTTGAGAATGGTCATAATACACTGCTAACAAGTATATTATGCCAACCAAAATTTGCAAATGTGTAGCATTGCATCTACATTCGTGCAAAGTAGATAATGCTATAGATAATTCTTATTTCTTTATTGCCCATAAAGGGTCAAACACAGAGGGAACAAACAAGGACAGACAAAGGGATTAAGTCGATTACATCCACCCCAGTGCGTAACTGGTACTTAATTTATCGACCCCGAAAGGATGCAAGGCAAAATCGACCTCGGCGGAATTTGAACTCAGAACGTAACGGCAGACGAAATACCGCTAAGCATTTCGCCCGGCGTTCTAACGTTTCTGTCAGCTCGCCGCCTTTATATTGATAATTATTTTTGTTTAGGTACAAGGCCTGAAATTCGGTGGGTGGGGGGCTAGTTGATTACATCGACTCTAGTACTTGACTGGTACTTATTTTATCGATCCCGAAATGATGAAAGGCAAAGTTGACACCGAAGGAATTAAACTCAGGACGTAAATCTGGAGGAAATACCGCTAAGCATCTTGTTAGGCGCGGTAAAGATTCTACTGGTAATGATTCTGCCTTGATAAAGCTATAATGGTTTCAAATTTTTTATACAAGGCCACTGGCTTTTGAGGGGAGGGGGAAGTCGATTATATCGACCTCAGTATTCAGCTGGTACTTATTTTATCGACCCCAAAAGGATGAAAGGCAAAGCCTAACTTGGCGGAATTTGAACTCAAAACATAAAAGCGGACGAAATCCCGCTAAGTATTTTATCGGCTGCTAACAATTCTGCCAGTTCGCTGCCTTATAAGCTATAAATAAAAGCTAAAGAAAAATAAACTTTGGATTGAAAGAAATACCGATGGCAGGTCTCGAACCCGCATCGGCGAACATGACAGATGTGTAAGCATTAAACCAAAGCAACCCTTCGAATTTTCACAACGGTGGAACTCGGAGTAGAAAAAGCTATAATAATAGCGTACAGAATACTGTGTTTAAATTACGAGAAAGTATGAAGTTTTATTGATAAAAAGTTGGATACTCTGTAGCAGGGGTTTTCAAACTTTTTGACATGTTCACTTTTTCGTCTCTTTCAATTTCTGCTCCTACTTCAAAGCAAATGGTTGCCTTCCAAAGATGAATAAAATAAATAAAATATTTGTACGGAAATTAACGAACAATACCCGTGCTTAATTGACGTAAATACTGGTAGTAACGAAAAAATGCCTAAATAAGTACCAGTTGAGTACTGTGGTCGATTTAATCGACTTAGCCCCTCCCTCAAAATTGCTGGCCTTGTGCCAAAATTTGAAGTTAACATCATATTCATCACAAATCTTCACCAAGGAATTAATTAGTCTCTAACTTCTTTATTACTGCCAATTTCTGGTACACAGATATGATCGCGTGCTTCTTTTGATTAATTATAACTTATTTCTGAAGCCAAAACACAAAATTGAACTATACCTAATCACTGAAATATCAGCAAAAACTGCAGAGGAACTCAAATTACATTGTGTTGTCATAGTATGTACTGCGCAACCGTGAAAAACCTACTAGTATGGCGTAAGTATTACTCTAAAATAAATATACAAACTTAAAGCTACTTCGACTTCACTTAATCTTTGTTTCTGAGTGTGTCATATTAGATTTGAAAACAAATGACAGTCAGATTTTATCATGATACTGCAAGAACAGAATTATTAAAAAGATAATCAGTTAAGGAATTTTCAACGGATTTATGCATACAGTCGTTCACCATGGAAACATAATGTTTGTTAAGGGCTATGTGAAAGCGATAATAAAAGAGTAATTCTTATATAAGAAGCAGACTGAATATAGACAAAAATAAGCAAGAAGAGGAGTTTAATGAATTCGAATTCTAAGTGAACTAGTAAGCTCGCTTGCTATGTTGCGCTGGGGAAACGCATATAGAATTAATTTGCTTCTGGCTGATCTGAAAATGACAAATGAAGAAACACTCAGAAAAATTTGCAGATGTGAATCTCGGATTATCAGCTGAGTAGAATGGTACCATTCGATAAGTAAATTAACATCCCAGTGCTGCAACATATACTGTGTAGTTACTACATTTCGTACATTTGACACAGCCCAATGCATAGAAATAAATAAATAACATATAATGGATGATGAAATAGCAGTAATATAACCCAGAATGTTGTGTGTGTGTTGGCACTCCGTCGCTTACGACGTCGAGAGTTCCAGTTGATCCGATCAACGGAACAGCCTGCTCGTGAAATTAACGTGCAAGTGGCTGAGCACTCCACAGACACGTGTACCCTTAACCTAGTTCTCGGGGATATTCAGCGTGACACAGTATGACAAGGCTGACCCTTTGAATTACAGGCACAACAGAAACAGAGAGTAAGAGTGAGAGAAAGTTGTGGTGAAAGAGTACAGCAGGGTTCGCCACCATCCCTTGCCGGAGCCTCGTTTAGCTTTAGGTGTTTCCGCTCAATAAACACTCACAACGCCCGGTCTGGGAATCGAAACCGCGATCCTATGACCGCGAGTCCGCTGCCCTAACCACTGGGCCATTGCGCCTCCACATAACCCATAATAGACAGTATATAATAATACAATGTATATATTTGTTTAATTACTCGTTGAGCAGAGAGACGCAGTGGAAGCGTGCCCATAACCCAAAGGTCTAGATCGAAACAATACTGTGAAGAAATGGTTTAAAATAATCCAACCAGCCTACAATGGGGTTAGGCTCAAAATATATTATGCAATAAACATTATACAGAACCAGAGGGTCACCAACTGACCGGGGTACATCAAAACCCAAGAAATGTTGTGAGCAAAGACGACAACAAGAGTTTTCGCTTAGTATATAGAATTAAAAGGAGCTGTGCGGAATGCAAGAAAATGGAAATATTTCTTACAAAGAGCTGTAAGAGGAAATAATACAGAGTGTGTACTGGGGATGTGTTGCTCGTCTTTGGCCTTTATTTTTTCACTCTCATGATCCTGGCATTCACTCAGTACATACATCTAACTGTGGAGTATACAAAGCTATTTCATAACTGTCACAAAATTACATAACAGGAAGGCGGCGAGCTGGCAGAAACGTTAGCACGACGGGCGAAATGCTTAGAGGTATTTCGTTTGTCTTTACATTCTGAGTTCAAATTCCGCCGAGGTCGACTTTGCCTTTCATCCTTTCGGGGTCGATTAAGTAAGTACCAGTTACACACTGGGGTCGATATAATCGACTTAATCACTTTGTCTGTCCTTGTTTGTCCCCTCTATGTGTAGCCCCTTGTGGGCAGTAAAGAAATAAGAATTAAGAAACGTTAGCACGACGGGCGAAATGCTTAGCGGTATTTCGTCTATCTTTATGTTCTGAGTTCAAATTCCGCCGAGTTCAAATTACCTTCCATCCTCTCTGGATCGATAAATTAAGTACCAGTTGCGTATTGGGATCGATCTAATCGACTGGCCCCCTCCCCAAACATTTCGAGTAGAAAAGAACATTGCATAACAGCAAACAGAAAAAGTAGTTTCCCATTATGGGTCTTTTTTACATTTTTGAGTGACTTTAATATTCATTCTGAATTTACCATCTCTGCAGTAGCGTTACCTGATGGGGCGATGGGGGAAGTCCGTGTCTGGCGGCTCTTTTAGATCTGGTTTCTATGGGGTGGGAAAGCAGGGGCGGTAGACATGGACTGTCCTGGGCAGCACACACTCTCGTACTGCCATTGGAGTTCTTTTGGGTGTGCATGCTTCCTCTTGTGGTATACCCAGAATTTACTCTCCTACAACTCTGATGCTGGAAGACACCAGAAGAGGACAGCAGCGGCACCCACTTCCCATCTTCTTAACTTAGATTTTGTCTGGTTTATCCGATATCCAGCTCAACGGTATACAGTTTAACGAGACTTGACAGTATTAAGTATTAACATATCTAATGTGATTAGCGAAGGGGTGGGTGTGTTGACGGTGGAGCGTTGTTGAATCGGATAAGAGTGATAGCAACGAGGTGGTGGTGGTGATGGTGGAACTATTTGCGTGGGAGTTTTGATAGGGGCGTTGACGATGTAGATGATAGTGTTGTGATGGCGGTAGCAGTATTGGCTGTAGTGGTGGTGGTGGTGGTGGTGGTGGTGGTTGGGATGTTGGGGGTAGTGATGGTTGTTGTTGTTGTTGGTGGTGGTGGTGGTGGTTTTTGGTGTTGTGGTGATAGAGGTGGTGGTGGTGGTGATGTGGTGATAGAGGTGGTAATGGTGATAGTGGTAGTCGTGGTGGTGGTGGTGATGACAGAGACAGTGGAGTAGATGGTAGTGGGTAAAATAGAGATGAGATGGTGAGGGCGGGGTCTGTCAGCATGAGGTAATCAATAGCACTAATGCTGCTACATCATCACTGTTAAAAGCTTAAAACTACTACTACTACTACTACTACTACCACTATTACTACTACTACTACTACTACTACTACTAATAATAATAATAATAATAAATTCCTTATTGCCCACAGGGGGGAGCTAAACACAGAGGGGACATACAAGGACAGACAAAGGGACTAAGTCGGTTACATCAACCACAGTGCGTAACTGGTACTTATTTAATCAACCCCGAAACGATGAAAGGCAAAGTCGACCTCAGCGGAATTTGAACTCAGAACATAGCAGCAGTTCAAATTCCACCGAGGTCGAATTTGCCTTTCATCCTTTCAGGGTTGATTAAATAAGTACCAGTTACGCACTGGGTTGATGTAATCGACTTAGTCCCTTTGTCTGTCCTTGTTTGTCCCCTCTGTGTTTAGTTCCCCCTGTGGGCTATAAAGAATTAAATTAATAATAATAATAATAATAATAATAATAGTAATTAATTCTTGTTTTATTGGCCGCAAGGGCTAATATGAATCAAAAACATGTAAGGACAAAGATAGGACGAAAAGTACAAAGGGTTTTAAATCTTCCTCAACTCGAAAATAAAGAATTTGTTAGATTAGGGAATCTTGGGTCCCTTGCACATTGGGAAAAAAACAGGATGGTCACAGCCAGAATGCTTTTGATTATAAGTCTGCTCATAATTGACCTGGAAGTAAACAACAGCAAACTATCACCACAAATAGTACTACAGCCACTACCATCATCGCCCATACCGTTGTCACACCTCCCTACATTACTAACTACAAACACCACCACCACATCTTCCATAACCACATTTTCCACTAAAACATCTTCCACCACCACCAGCACCACATCTTCCACCACTATCTCTCTACTATACTCATCATCATCATCATCATCGAACACCACTTCCAACCATCCAAAACTACTACCATCGCCACTCACCCACAACTACCTACTGACGACTTACTAACCCATGTATCTATACCACTCGCCACCATTAATACAATCGCACACTTGCACCTACCCCGACCACCATAACACCCACAAGCGTGTATAACCACCAGGTATTTACTTGCCACCACCACCACCACCATCACTACCACCACTGTTAACAACCACCACCACAACCACCATCATCTCTGCCACCATCATCACCATCGCAACGGTAACAATCAACTTATTTGCCACTGTCGTTCCCCACCACCACCTCCACTGCCACTGCCACTGCTAAGAGTCAGGAATTTGGCAACAATCAGGTTTGAACGGAAGACATTATCTCTGCCAAGCGAGAATATTCCAACTGTTGACATCAGGATGAAAGTATGTCGCACTACAGGAGATTCTTTATTCGTGTGTGTGTCTCTGTGTGTGCGTGTATATATATTTATATATATATTCACACACACACATATGCATATATATATATATATATATATATATATATATATATATATATATATATATATATACACACACACACAACCTATGTACATACAAGCATATATACATATGCACATACATACAGATATGTATATAGACATGTAAACATACAGACATATATATATATATATATATATATAATCATCATCATCATCATCGTTTAACGTCGCTTTCCATGCTAGCATGGGTTGGACGATTTGACTGAGGACTGGTGGACCAGGTGGCTACACCAGGTTCCAATCTGATTTGGCAGAGTTTCTACAGCTGGATGCCCTTCCTAACGCCATATATATATATATATATATATACACACAGGGTATGATGGGTAAATTGTTTCCATTCTATATTTTTTAATTTCACACATGTGCACTGTTTGTTTTTGATTTTGGCAACTACACAGTTTAGTAGGATCAGTTGGGCACTGTCTGTGAGCAAAACACCACCATGATGCAATTCACTCTGATAGAAATTTAGAAATGACATGCTGTACTACTTGGAATTCACACCAGAAGCTTCAATACAAACATTTCAGAGTGTTTGGGTGTCAATCTGAGAACATGTACTGAGAGTGATAAAAATCAAACATCCAGTCAACATCATGGTGTTTGTAGTGATCACTAGTGATGACGACATTATATCTCCATTCATCTTCCCACACAGCCTCAGTCAGACTCAACATGGAGGCCTACATCAAGTGTCTGGAGAGGGTAGTGCTGCCCTGGGTCAAGAGGGTAGCTGCTGGAAGACCCTATGTCTGACAACAGGACTCTGCACCATGCCACACAAGCAAGAGAACCTAGTCATGGCTGTCAGACAATTTCTGTGACCACATCACCCCTAACATCTGGCCACCTAACTCTCCAGACTGTAACCCCCTTGATTATTATGTGTGGGGTGCAGGTAAGTGAGAGACCAATAAAACTCCATGTAATGCCAGAGATGAACTGAGGGCAAGGATTATGGCAGCATTCACCAACTTAAACAAGGAGACTATCCAGAAGAGTTGCAAAAGATTCTGAAGTCATTTGGAGGCTGTGGTTGAAGCCAATGGCGATTTTATTGAATTATTTTACTCTTTAGTATTTCAAGACATTTTTATGTAATTTTGGTAAATATATCTGTTAAAATGAGATGTCAGTTTTATTTTCATTTTTGTGTAATTTAGACAACAGTTTATTCACTGCACCCTGTATATATATAT
>NC_068981.1:19266342-19275065 GCF_001194135.2 Octopus bimaculoides
TTTTACTCTTTAGTATTTCAAGACATTTTTATGTAATTTTGGTAAATATATCTGTTAAAATGAGATGTCAGTTTTATTTTCATTTTTGTGTAATTTAGACAACAGTTTATTCACTGCACCCTGTATATATATATGAAAGACAAAACAGAATTTAATGAGATTGGTGCTGATCTGTGTCAGCAAGACTTGATTTATCTAGCAAAAAATATGGAAAGAATATTGTGAATTTGCTGTAGGGAGCGAAAAATCCAGCTTTTCAATAAGAGCTGTTGAATAGTTGACAGGAAATTTTCCACTTCTCACAGCAAGTTCACTGTACTTCTTTTGCCTATTTTATTACACACACGCACACACATATATATATATATGCATACATACATTTATATATACAGTGATCACTCACCATATCGCAGTTCACCTATCGCGCCCTCAGTACATGGTGGATTTTTCTGGCTTATATATCTAAATTTATATTCTGAACTCCTCAGTACATCGCGTTTCTCTGTGGCCGATAGGTATTTATATTTTTTTTTTAGATTTTAACTATTTCTGTGGTAAAATAAGCATTTCCATGCCTAAAAATAAACAAACAAATAGAAATACAGTACATTACTGCACTATATGACTAATCAATTAAAATATATTAAAAGAAAATACGCAGTGTACCATAGATGAGTAAACAAAGAATCACACATACTCTACGGAAAACGAAACTCAGGAGCCGAATGTGTGGTGGTGTTTTGATACTCTCTTTTACTCTCTTTTACTTGTTTCAGTCATTTGACTGTGGCCATGCTGGAGCACTGCCTTCAGTTGAGCATATCGACCCCTGGACTTATAAATACTATACTGGGTCCTCAAACATTGCACTCCCTACTAGGTGTTAGAACGAGTGTTAGCTACTCAGTTGAGATGTTTTCTTTGTAATCTTTCCTTCCCAAACATCAACAGTTATTTTGGTTGTAATTCAACCCCAGTTTTTAACCCCAACTCAGTCCCTGTTGAACAGAGTTATGATCAAAAGTTTTCTAGTTATCTACTTAGAAAGTGATTTGTCTGTTATTTCTAGCACAAGTCAAACAACTTTGTAGAGGTAGTGGTTGTGTTGTTGTTGTTGTTGTTGGTGGTGGTGGTGGTGATGGTGGGATGAAGCTGGTACTAGATGATGGTTATAGTGGCAGTGTGGTGGTGGTAGAGGTGAGAGTGGTAGTGGTCAACAGCATTATGAACTGATGAAAGAACTTCTGCATGTTCAGTGTTCACTCAATCTGATAAAATTAGCAATAAAATATTCTTCAAATCAAACACTTTTGTTAAAAAGAAAAGGAGAGACACATTGGACAATCTATTTCCCATGACTTTGATTATAGATCCTTTCATTCAAGGTAAACAACAATAACAGCAAAATATTTAGACTATTTTTCATCTTGCATTTACAATATCCATGTCACTGCATTCCTTACTGAAGTCATCATCGTCCATAACATCAATGTACACAACTCCTGGCTCCTGAAAATCTGCCACACCAACACAAAAGTTAAATAGTCTTTCTGAATATTAACGACCTTCTTGCAGTCTAATAACCTTTTTCTTCTTCTTAATCCTTAGTACATAGATGTGGCTCACACACAACCTAAACACTTGTTGACAGACCAAAATTTCAACAACATCTATCAGAAAGGTCATAGTGACATAGTGTCCTTATACATCACGAAGACACAATTACTGCACATATTAAAGGGACAATTTTGCCCCCACACCTTCCTCTAACCATAAACTACACAGGACTAGAAATTTCGAAGTTGATGCAAATGTTTGCCTTCACTGCCTCTGATTATCTTTCATAGTTTGGACAATGTTAATGTTATAATTGTGAGATCTAAGATGTGTGATGTCGAAAGAGATTAGATTTTCTTCCTGGCTCGAGGAGTTTGATAAGCACAGCAGACCACCAATCATGGTAAATATGTCATGGATATTGGTTTCAATTTTTGGTACAAGGCCAGCAAGTTTAGGGGAGTGGGGTAAGTCCATTACATTGACTCCAGCATTTAACTGGTACTTATTTTATTGACCCCAAAAGGATGAAAAGCAAAGTCAACCACAGCAGAATTTGATCTCAGAATGTAAAGATGAATGGAACACCAATAAGCATTTCATCCAACATACTAAGGATTCTGCTAGCTTGCTGCTTTAAATATGCCATGAATATTAAGCATACTCATTAAAATAATTAAGGTAGTGAGCTGGCAGAACCATTAGCATGTCAAACAAAATGGTTTCTTCTGGCACTTTACATTTCGAGTTCAAATCCTGATAAGGTCAGCTTTGTTTTTCATCCCTTCAAGGTCAATAAATAAAGTATCAGTCAAGTACTGAGGTCAATGTCATCAATTTATCCCTTCCTCTCAAAATTATAAGCCTTGAGCAAAGCTACTGAGAGACATTCCATTCTGGGGATATGTTGTGATCTCAGTAACTTGAATGTCATGGAAACTGGGTAACTGGTCTTAGGAGTGCTAAGGCTCAAGAAAAATAAAATTATAATAATGGATTCATCATCATCATCATTGTTTAACGTCCGCTTTCCATGCTAGCATGGGTTGGACGATTTGACTGAGGACTGGCAAGCCAGAAGGCTGCACCAGGCTCCAATCTGATCTGGCAGAGTTTCTACAACTGGATGCCCTTCTTAATGCCAACCACTCCGAGAGTGTAGTGGGTGCTTTTACGTGCCATCGGCACAAGAGCCAGTCACAAAGTACTGGCAACGACCATGCTCAAAGGTGGTTTTTACATGCCACCTGCACTGGAGCCAATGCAGCGGTACTAGCAACGACCTCGCTCGAATGATTTTTTAATGTGCCACCAGCACAAGTGCTAGAACGCAACGCTGGTAACGATTACACTCCAATGGTGCTATTTACAGGCCACTAGCACAGAAGCCAGACAACTGCTCTGGCAATGAACATGCTCGACAGTGCTGTTAGTGCTCCACTGGTGCTGTGACCAGTCATCGAGGTGTAATGGGAAACTAATTTTCCTGTCCCTTGTTATGAAATATTATGGCAGTTGTTCTGAGATAATATTAACCACTCAACACAATTGTCATCCTTGAAATGGCATGTATTCTCTCCTGATGACCTCTTAAAACCTACCGGCATCTACTGTGTGGAGTTTTCAACTGATGGCACCTGCACAAGCAAGCTGTTACCAAGTCTCTTATATGGCACTGGGAGGGATAGTGGCATAAGGGATAGTGGCATAATAGGAGAATGAAAGCACAAAGACCAAAGAGAGGGCAACTTTGGACCAACACACATGCTGCATTTATTAAATTGTATTCATAAATTCATTGAAAAGCCCTTCATTGAAACTGACTTTCAGGTTTTGCAGCGTTAGGCACATGTAAAGGCTCTTTGGGTTAAGAAGCTCTCCTTGTAACCACATGGTTTCTGTTTCAGTCCCACTGCATGGCACCTTGGGCAAGTGTCTTCTACTATAGCCTCGGGCTGACCAAAGCCTTGTGAGTTGATCTGGAAATTGAAAGAAGCCCGTCGTATGTGCATATATACATATATAATGTTTGTGTGTGTGTGAGTGAGTGTGTGTGTGTGTGTGTGTGTGTGTGTGTGCATGTATACGTTTGTATGTCTGTGTTTGTCCACCCAACATCGCATGCTGGTGTGTTTATGTCCCCATAACCTAGTGGTTCGGCAAAAGAGACTGATAGAATAAGTATTAGGCTTACAAAGAATAAGTCCTGGGTCGATTTGCTTGACTAAAGGTGGTGCTCCAGCATAGCCGCAGTCAAATGACTGAAACAAGTAAAAGAATAAAAGAATATATTTACATATATGTGTGTGCATGCATGTGTGTTTATCCCCACATTACTCAATGGCCGGTGCTGGCTTATTTAGATCTCTTGAAACTTAGCAGTTTGAGCAAAAACGACCAATACATTAGGCACCAAACTTTAAAAAAATAGATAAGATCTGTGTGGGTTGGGGGTCTATTTGTTTGACAGAATACTTTCAAAGCACTGCTCTAGCATGGCCACAGTCCAATGGCTGAAACAAGTAACAGATAAAGTTAAAAGATCTGCTATAATCTGGTTGTAATTTGTTTCTAAATCTAATAAGTCATGCTCAGAAATAAAGATTAAGTGAGGTTTAGTTTCCAGTAATACATATGCCAGAGTAGTATGTTCGACACAGTAGCAAAGTGTCAATGCCATTGTTTGTCAATTTTCCATTAAAGAATTTTTTCGACATCTCTGTACATAGACGCAGTGAAGTGTCTAGATTGTTGTATACATGACACCTGTTAGTGTGAAAGATTGTCATGGATTAAAAAGTAGATAAAAAAAAAAAAGAAGCGTAGATAAAGTAGATAAAATGAAATAAAAAAACTAAAATTGCATCAGAAATGTCTAGTTCTCTCCCTTGAAATCTTGAAGCAAATGTATAGTTCTTGTACTGAAGAAAACAAAACAAAAAAGTCATGATATTGTAGGCGGCATATCATATATAACTGGGTAGTGTTTCCCCTTCAGACATTTATATCTAAAACTCAACTATAGATGCAGTTATCATGTTTAAACAGAGTGAATGGTTTTTTGTTATATTGTTTGCTGTATAAAAGCACTGCACTGATTCCATCATTGTTTTCCCCGACATTGCAAGTGACATCTACTCAATGTTTTAAATGTGATTCTTATAAACAGTTGGAATTGGTAAGCTCCAGGTTATGATGTGCTATTGATTGAATAATGTTATGTCTATGTGGAGTCGGGTGAGAGGAAATTTAGGTGAAAACTGTAGTTAGCTGTTGTTTCTGTAAACACCACTTACTGTTTGCTAAATACACATACACACATTCCAAAGACACCATGAAAACGCTGTTAACAGCTAACAGTAAAGTAGATAAATATACAAGCATTGACCATAGAACTCCTCTGAAGAAATGTGTGAATTAGAAAATAGTGTAAAATTATCATGTTGTAATAGTTTTGCATAATATAGGCAGTGGTAGATGTGTAGCTGTGTGGTTAAGAAGGTTGCTTCCAAACCATGTGGTCTTGGGTTCAGTCCCACTTGGCAGCATCTTGGACAAGTGTTTTTTTTACTATAGCCCCAGACTAGCCAAAGCCTTGCACATGGATTTGGCAGATGGAAACTGAAAGAAACCTGTTGTAAGTTTATATTTATATACACCATATCTGTACATGTGTGTGGTGTGTGTGTATTTATATATGTATGTATGTGTTTTGGCGTTAGGAAGGGCATCCAGCTGTAGAAACTCTGCCAGATCAGATTGGAGCCTGGTGCAGCCTTCTGGCTTGCCAGTCCTCAGTCAAATTGTCCAACCCATGCTAGCATGGAAAACGGACGTTAAACGATAATGATGATGATGATGATGATGATGATGATGTATGCTTGCACATACATATGTGTTTGTGTTTCTCCTGACAAGTGAGGGTAAGCAACAGGAAGAGCATTCAGCTATGGGAAATCTACCTCAACGAATGTTGCTCCCTGCAAGAATGGAAAAATGGATGTTAAATTATGACAATGATTTAATTTTGATGTAATTAAAAAAGGGGGAAAAATTAATTACTGCTAATTTCGCCATATTCATTTCACCTCATGCTATATAAGGGAATGACAGGGAACTGTACAGAATTGATACTATAGATCAGCTGCTGGCTGTATTGATCTGCTGTTAAAATATATATATATATATATATATATATACCAGCAGTTAAAAGTACAGCGATAAAGTGTTAGGAGTCTAAAGTTTCTACTTAAAATTCCTCTCACCTGATTCTGTACATAAAAATGTTCAATCGATATGACATAATAACCTGGAACTTACCAAACAAGCTGTTTATAAGAATCAGATTTAAAACACTGAGTGGATGTCACTCACAATGTCACGTTAAACAATAATGGAATTGGTGCAATATTTTTATTTAGAAAATGAAAAAACAGTCACTTGGTTTAAAGTCAACTACAGAATCTAGATTACTTATTAGATGTATAGATTAGTTGTTAGTAATGTAGATTACTTGTTAGCCATATAGATTTATTGTTAGATGTATAGATCTGTTGTTAGTGGTATTGATCTGTTGTTACATTTATAGATCTGATGTTAGTAATATAGATTAGGAACACAGAGTTACAGATAAGTTCATAGATATAATAGTTCAAAGTTTATTAGCAATTAGAAATTCTATTGAAAAAGTTAATATCAATAACACTCTCTTTCATTGGCACAAAGCATCAAATTTGTTTACAAGGTATGTAAACATTTAAAGTGACCCCTTGTCCATATCTGCTATTTTACTGATCCCAGAATGTTGAAATAGAATTTCAGCTCAAATAGGATTCATAACATAGATATTAAGGAACCAAATATTGTAAGGATTTTAGATCTTCTACCATTCTTGTTATTCTTTTGAACTCATAGAATATTTTTGTATAACATTGGAACAAGGTCACATATTTTAGGGGCAAGTAATGTCGATTAAATTCCTCCCAGGCACATGACTGATACGTTATATATTGACCCCAGAAGGATGAGAGGCAAAGTTGATCATGGCAGAATTTGAAATATATCTATGGATGAGTGCCAAAGAAGAAACAGTATATTATTGGTGCACCAGTCCAGTATATCTTCTTGGAATCCTAGCTGTAGCTATTTCGCTTCATTTTCATCACTAAATGCTCTTGGGAAATGGTTGTATGTCCCAACATTTCATTCTACCACACTAGTAAACATCTCTGTTCATCTGAATATAGAATAAATCAATAAGAAATCTCCAAGAACAAGAATGGAATATCATGTATCCAATTACATAAAATAGAAATACAGTGGGTAACAGAAACGGAAATAAATTCATGGTAGTACACCTCTATCAGTTGATATATTCTTTAGACAATCTTGTCAGAATACTTCTGGCATCAACAGTAACTAAAAGTTAATTTAAACACCAACAACATATTACAAAGGTTACTTGCAAATCCAGATGTACATACAGTATAAAATTGATGAAGCTGTCCTTGATGCATTATCATACAAAATTGCTGAGGCGCTCACATCGACAACAAATTACACTTTATAATGCATTACAAAAACAATAGATCAGTAAGCATGTACAAAAACAGAAGTATTAATGCCAAAAACGGTTCTGAACAGAAAAAAAAAAATTAATGTTATGTAGAAATTTATATTCCAACATGACAACTGCACAAGTCATAATATAGTGTATGTAATTGAAACCTGAATGAGTTTAAACAGATGCTTTATAATGCACTTGCAACTTCCAATGGGAAACATAATAGAACCCATTTCATTAGCAGACACAGGAACAAACTAAATGGGAAGAGACAACAATAATTCTTCTCAAAAGCCATTTACAACAACTATAATAAGATGTTTGAAGCCATTGTACTATGAACAGAATCACGTTCTTTGGAAAAAAGATAGTGATCTTTATGTCCTGGACAAGACATTAAACTGCATTCAGTAGTAAGGTTTGAAAGTTCAAGAGTTTTGGGAAATGAGGAGTTATCTCTTAGCCACCACTACTGCTAGATCTACTCTAGCTTGGGCTGATAGTACCTGTGAAGAGAACCAGTTATAGGTCAAATACCACAAATAGTATATGTGTTCCTTGTGGCTAAGGTATACAGGACTCAGAGGAGGGATAACCTCTAGATACATGTCATTCTTCTTGGAGATTTCTTATTGATTTATTCTATATTCAGATGAACAGAGATGTTTACTAATGTGGTAGAATGAAATGTTGGGACATACAGCCATTTCCCAAGAACATTTAGTGATGAAAATGAAGTGAAATAGCTACAGCTAGGATTCCAAGAAGATATACTGGACTGGTACACCAATAATATACTGCTTCTTATTTGGCACTCATCCATAGATACATTTCAAATTCTGCCATGATCAACTTTGCCTCTCATCCTTCTGGGGTCAATATATAAAGTATCAGTCATGTGCTTGGGAGGAATCTAATTGACATTACTTGCCCCTAAAATATGTGACCTTGTTCCAATGTTATACAAATCTGCCTGCTTAACTGGTTCTTATTTTACTAACCCCAAAAGGATGAAAGGCAAAGTCAACCTCAGCAGAATTTGAACTCAGAATGTAAAGATGAATGGAACACCACTAAGCATTTTGCCCAACATACTAAGGGATTCTGCTAGCTTGCTGCTTTAAATAATGTTATACAAATGTACCTGTTTTTTGGTTACGAAATGAGGTACACAAAACGTGTTTTTGAATTACGTGTGTTTACTTTCTATAGATATATGAGTTGAAAACTTTCTTTTGACATTTTACTTAACGTCTATGTTCCATGCTGGCATGGGCTGGAGAGTTATCAATGTGGAAAGTTGTTATCTCAGCTACTAGCAGTTGAAACCTGCGTAATCTAGAAGGCGATTTTAAATTTCCTTATTCTCTTTCATTAAATTTCATTATTCTCAACGCCGGGTATTTCTGCTAATATATATATATATCTGTAAAAATATGTGATAATTATTCTGTAGCCATGATAAAACTCCGAGTTTCGGATGCCGGGGTGGGAACCCACGCCAACATTTCTTCAGTTATCCAGCCATTGAAAATCGACATTTTTCACAGGAATTTTCAATGTCCGGATAACTGAAGAGATGTTGACGTGGGTTCCCACCCCG
>NC_068981.1:19275247-19287177 GCF_001194135.2 Octopus bimaculoides
TATATATATATATATATATATATATCTTCAACAGTATCACTGCCAAACAGTGGACTTTAAGTTAGTGAAAATATATTTTTATTTCTCCTGATCTGACAGTCTAATAGTGAAACTCACTCAATGTTGTTGGCTGTGTTTTACCTAAAGTTATGGCTTTAAATCTGTCCAGAGTTACTTCAATTCCGCATATCCCATTGATAACAGCTAAGGAGCCAGAAACGTTGTGTCCAGGAATCCGACATGGTGCAACATTAGGCAGATATGCTGCTGTTTTTGCACCTTTTACCATAAGAGAGACTTTTCTCCACAGTAGCTGCAGTGAATTTGCCTTTAGAAGTTGAAATCTGTCAAACATTTGAACACACTTCGCTTATATATACACGCGCGCGCGCATATATGTGTGAGTTTGTGTTCGTGTTTATCATAATGCAACTTGACATGTGGGCCATATTTTCATAAATTGTTGATTGCAGATCACAAATATTTCGAGATATTCTCGCAATATTCTTCGCTCAGTGGTGTCAGCAACATTAACACTATCGAAGAATGTCCAAGTTCTTTTCGCACTTAATATTGTACACTTTTCTGTTCCTATACTAAAATATCGTTTATGCAGTCCAGACACCAAATAAGAAGCAGATGCAATGCAATCAATTTAACCGTACAGTGTTTATTTTGTTGTTGTTCTTGCTGTTGATGTTGTTGCTGCTGCTGTTGATGTTGTCATTGTTATTTAACCCCGAGTCGCTCTGAGGAAGCAGACCTTTGATCAAAAATGTTTCTACTACTACCATCCCGCCGTATGTATTATCCAAGCTTAATGTATATGGAACTACATCATCCTATGTTTTCTTCCTTTTCGAGACAGTAGGATGTGAGTCTTAGAGCGATTTGGTGGATTTTTATAGCAGGTCAAATGACCTCATTAAGAAAGCATTTTCTGTCTCATTGTCCTTCTTGAACAATGATCCCTTTTAATTTCGTGACCCCTCTTTGGCTCATTATCCCACTTTATCTCGCATTCCCTCTTTAGTTTCCTGAATAGTTTTTGCTATCATGCCATCAACTGTAGGTCTCATCTATTTTTACTCTTTACTTGTTTCAGTCATTTGACTGCGGCCATGCTGGAGCACCGCCTTTAGTCGAGCAAATCGACGCCAGGACTTATTCTTTGTAAGCCTAGTACTTATTCTATCGGTCTATTTTGCTGAACCGCTAAGTTACGGGGACGTAAACACACCAGCATCGGTTGTCAAGCGATGTTGAGGAACAAACAAAGACGCACAAACACACACACACACACATATATATATATATATATACATATATATATACATATACATATATACAACGGTCGTCTTTCAGTTTCTGTCTACCAAATCCACTCACAAGGCTTTGGTCGGCCCGAGGCTATAGTAGAAGACACTTGTCTAAAGTGCCACGCAGTGGGACTGAACCCGGAACCATGTGGTTGGTAAGCAAGCTACTTACCACGCAGCCACTCCTGCGCCTATTTTGTTTAACCACTTACAAAGGAGGACTCATATTTTAGCCGTTCCTTCACACGTTTCTTCAATAACGAATTTCAGTTCGGTAACCACTGGTCTGCCATACTTTTTAAAGTACAATTAGTGCATTAATACCGATCTGGTAAGATGGACCCCATTACAAACCAATTGCACCTCATTTACTCTGAATGTATTATACACTTCTATCGTCATATCTCATATTTCTACCCAAGTCTTTCCTTTCCTAATCCCATTTCAGAGTTGATTGATTTCTTTGGGCCACTTATCATAGCTCAAATCAGTAAGAAGTCTCTTCTTTGTAAAGTTGTGCCATGACATCAAAATTGTTCTTCTGCTACTGCAATATGATTTAGGAACACGAGCCTTTTTCTCTAAATCCTCTTGCACTTCCAGTTCTTTGTACCATTGCAAAGATCTTGATTTTGGTTATCGTTTTAAGTGTGTCTCTTCATGGTGTCTGGTCGTCTTTCTTGTAGAATGCTACAAGATACCAGCAACAACTACTTAACATTCTTACATTGCTCGTATATTTTTCCTTCCACCATTCTGACAGATTCATACACAAGCAACGTCTTTATATGACCCAACTCTTACTAACAGCCGTCTATCTCTGTATCTCTCTACCTCGCTATCTATCTATCTATCTATCTATCTATCTATCTATCTATCTATCTATCTATCTATCTATCTGTCTGTCTGTCTGTCTGTCTGTCTGTCTGTCTGTCTGTCTGTCTGTCTGTCTTTCTCCCTCTCTCTCTGACACACACACACACAGACATCTATGAAGAGAAACAACTAAAACCTCACAAAAACGCACAATATCAAAATTGCATTAACCACAGCACACACCATGGAAACACGCATTAGTTATCTTCTTATAAGCATTGTATAGCCAACAGTCTCATATGACCTTTCATGCAAACTAAATATTTTAAATTTTGGGGTTCGGACCCATTACAAGGCACCTTGAGCAAGTTTCCATGTTTTCTTTCTCAGATCATTCTTATCTCTGAATCTCCCAAGCTCTGACTCTGAAATGAATAACAAAACAATTAATCTATGTTGTGTAGAGCATCCTTCTAGAGAAAAAAGCCTTAGCATTTAGAATAGTTTGCCTGTCTCAGGAAACCAAACTGGCTTTTGTATTCGCTAGATTTGTAGCTGATGATTTTTTTTTGCGTTTTTGAAGAGTGTGTTGCAGATTGTTGTATTTGTGCGCATGTGTGTGTGTGTGTGTGTGTGTGTGTGTGTGTGTGTGTGTGTGTGTGTGTGTGTGCGTTTAGATCAATCCAAACTTGGGACGTCGTTGACTTGTAGGAAGGCTGTATTCACTGTTGTTTGCAGTTGAGAAGAATTCTCGCTTTAGGCATTAGGTATTAAAACCACTAGGAGTGGCTGTGTGGTAAGTAGCTTGCTTACGAACCATAAGGTTCCGGGTTCAGTCCCACAGCGTGGCATCTTGGGCAAGTGTCTTCTACTATAGCCTCGGGCCGACCGAAGCCTTGTGAGTGGATTTGGTAGTCGGAAACTGAAAGACGCCCGTCGTATATATGTATATGTATATATATATGTATATATATATATATATATATATGTGTGTGTGTGTGTGTGTTTGTGCGTCTGTGTTTGTCCACCCCAACATCGCTTGACAACCGATGTTGATGTGTTTTCGTCCCCGTAACTTAGCGGTTCGGCAAAAGAGACCGACAGAATAAGTACTAGGATTACAAAGAATGCATACATGCATGCATTCATACACACACACACACACACACACACACACACACACACACACACACACACACACACACACACACACACATACACACACACACACACACACGTATAAGTGCAAGAAAAAGGATTAAAAATTCAGGCGAATAAATACTTTTTAACTACTCTGCAGGAGTCGAACCTGGCTAATCAAATTAAACCGGGAGAGTCATGGTAACCCACGTAGTCCATAATTTTACATTCTGCTGGCTGTCGAATTAGTAAATTCAAATCAAACGCCGGATAATTACGCTATAAGGTCGCTGAGTACATGATTAACAAGTCGCGGAATTATGTAATACCATTGTATCCGAAATGCGCGTGAGCTGATTAAATATGTATAATTCTTTCTTTTATGTTTTCTAAACACACACATTCATAAATACATATACATGAAGTGAGAGCGAGAGTGAGAGATTCGAAAATGATTATTTTAATATTTGAATATATTTGTGTGTGAAAATGTATGCATATATGTATATATGTATGTATGTATGTATGTATGTATGTATGTATGTATGTATGTGTGTGTATGTGTGTATGTATGTATGTATGTATGTATGTATCTATGTATTTGTGCATGTGTGTGTATATATGTATTATGTATGTATGTATGTATGTATGTATGTATGAATGTACGCATGTATGTGTATAGGTTGGTAGTATGTACAGTTAATATAATTTCATAGTTGCGGTTTCACACATCACCGACAAAGCGTTTTGTTCTGCTCTTCATTCCTTCAATATTCTTTCGACTAGAGTGTCTGCAATAATTAAAACTGGCCAGTTAAACCCACACAAGCTTCGCCCAATCATCAATATATTTTAGTCTAAGAGAGAGCTTTAAAAGGTTTGAAACATCGACCCTAAAACTCAGTAAAATGAAGCAATAAAATATAAAATTCTAAAAGCACTATTTTATGCATCTTATTCTAATAAATGAATATTTAAAAATTTTTCTGAAAATGAGCGAGAGAGGATTGAAACGTCGGAGAAAGAAATAACGACTGTAGTTGTTTCGGTTTTAATTGACCAATCAATACATCAAAGAATCTCATTAAATAATCTTCACATGTTTTCAATACAGGAACATATGTATCGATTAATTACATAGACAATGCATACATTTTATGTATGTAGTAAATATTACATACATATAAGCGTATTTGTAAATATACAGAGTTCTGAGGACGGCACATATGCGTATTTCTATTTGTGTAGACGTATGTGCGTGTGTGGGTGCGCGTGTGTGAATGTATGTATGTGTTTGTGTATGTATGTGTTTGTATATACAAACATATATACACACATACATACATATACATACATATATATATGTATATATGTATATATATGTATATATATATGTATATGTATGTATGTATGTATGAATCTATATTTGTGTAGTGGGTGTGTGTATGCATATGCATGCTTATATACATGCATACACACACATATATACACACATACAGACACACATAACAGGCTTGTTGCCATTTGTATTAGTATCATTAGTAAAATATCCTCCATAAGGATGAATTTTACTTAATTATGCTGTTTCTATCCATAAGGCAAAACATTGGGAAACTACAAACCTATGAAATTAGAACAACAATGAGAATAATAATTACCATTGTTATTATTATTATTTCAAATTTTGGCTCAAGGTTAGCAATTTCGGGTAGTGGGTAAGTTGATTAGATAGACCCCCAGTACTCAACTGGTACTTCATTAAACGACCTCGAGAGGATGAAAGGCAAAGTCAGTCTCGGAAGGATTTGAACTCAGAACGTAAAGACGGACGAAATGCTTTATTATTATTATTATTATTATTATTAGTAGTAGTAGTAGTAGTAGTAGTAGTAGTAGTAGTAGTAGTAGTAGTAGTAGTGGTAGTAGTAGTAGTAGTAGTAGTGGTGGTGGTGGTGGTGGTGGTGGTGGCGGCGGCGGTGGTGGTACTTAAGGATTCTCATTTCCACTGTATGTTCTCTCTGGACGACTGAACGAATCACCATGTACCTCAGATAAGGGAAATGTTTGGTGTTTGCTGTTTCTATTGTACTGAAAGCGTTCTGCGTAATGTGTGTCCTGCTTAGTGTTATTTTCTCTATACTTTGCATGTTTGCAAGTGCTGGTGTTTTAGTTATATATTTATCTACACTTTCATCATATCAAAGTCATCTATTCAAGAGTGTAGCCAGGGTTCTAAAGTCAGTGGGAGCTAACAAATAAAAAAAATGCGGTGTAACATATACCAAATGATTTTTAACTCATTGATTATACGTTTTATAAAAGGTGCCAATTCTAAAAAAAATGTGCTCGATGGGAGCGGTTGATCCCTTGACTTCCCTATTATCTACGCCACTGTATCAATTATTATAGAGATTGTTTCTGCTTTCAACAATCGTGTTGTCTCAATGTCCGGATCTTCATGACTGGATAGTTCCTCTATTACTTTGAGATATATATTTTTGTCTGCAGGGATGGTACTTCAATTAGAAAGTACTTTTTCTTTCTTTTGTACTTTGGCAACAATGTCTAGCAAATTAGCCATCTCTATATATAATGACATGCCAAAGTATAGTCACTTGTTCATGTCGGAGACTTTTCTACTGTATGCTAATATCATCTCTTTTCTGTTAGTATTTCGTAATATTCGCATGCCCGAACTGTGGCATACCTGTGAATGTATTCTTGCATAACCCTGGTCAGCTCAAAACAACGTGACTAATCTCTACAATTCAGGAGTTACTATATTCAGTTTCTCGTTTATGCTTTTGGTAACTTCTATTGGGTTGGCTTTGATCTTGTGCCTCAATCAAGAATCCTGTCTTAGCACCGAGTTCTACATTTTTCAACTACCACTACAAAATTTTCCCTCTCTATTATCATTTTGTTCAACCTTTTCAGAGGATATTCTATTTCCCATTTTTCTATTTTGTATTTGTTGACTTCTTTGAAGATAGAAAATACCCTATTCTATTTAGTCGCTGCTTGTTCTAGTTTATTATCATTATTATTATTATTATTATTATTATTATTATTATTATTATTATTATTATTATTATTATTCTCATTCAGTAGTTTTATTTTTATAGCGTGCTTTCACTTCACTACCGAGCGCAACTCTGTGTGCCTTGGGTATGTGCTGTGGTTTGCTGTGGTGCTCTTATGGTTACTGTATTGAAAGTGTTTTGCGTAGGATGTATGCAGTGCCCAGTAGTGCAATTTGCTGTATGTTATATATACTTGTAAATCCTGGTGTTTTTGTTATTATTATTATTATTATCATTTTTATTATTATTATTATTATCATTAATATTATTATTGCTTCTAACGCTGGAGATGTACTACAGTGTCAGCTGTTTACTACCAGTGAACTACGGCAATTATTATTATTATTATTGTTCAGTAGTTTTATTTTTATAACGTGCTTTCACTTCACTACCGAGCGCAGCTCTGTGCGCCTTGGGTATGTGCTGTGGTTTGCTGTGGTGTTCTTATGGTTACTGTATTGAAAGTGTTTTGCGTAGGATGTGTGCAGTGCCCAGTAGTGCAATTTTCTGTATGTTATATATATTTGTAAGTCCTGGTGTTTTTGTTATGTATTTGTCTATGTAACTGACTTCCCTTCCCCTCAAAAGCTTCTGACCCTGTACCAAAGTTTGAAGCCCTTGTTATCATGTGTGCAGTGGGTGGCAGAATCGGTATAAAATGTTGAAAATGTTTTGTGATATTTAGTTACATCCCTTTACATTCTAGTTTCAAAACTAACCAAAGTTACCTTCGAAAGTCACCTTCGACCTTTATATTTTCCAAGTGGCAACATTATCGACCAATGTCCAGTTAAAAAGTATTTCATTCTTGTTATGAAAATTTTTTGGAACGTGGTAAATTAACAGAGAAAAAGTAGAGCAAATGTTAGTTATTATCATTGTGGTCATGAATATCTTACATATAGCTTATACAATCTGACATACTCTTCCTGAACTGTCGACCGGAGATCACAAAGATTTCACCACTTTCCAAGACTATCAGTCTTTCCAGCGGTGTTGAATGGTATTCATACTACTAGGGAATGGTTGGGATACTATGGCACAGACAGCACACTTTAACCGCCATGTGAAACCCCAGTTAACTATAACCATTCTAACCATGCAGCTAAAATTTAATGTTTTAATGCTTTGACGATTTATTCTTTGCTTTCACCTTCGTACTTCCTTCAAATACCTCGATTACAACCACGATTAATTATTTTCCATTTCTTTCCCCATTTTGCAAAACATTGCTCTGCTACACTTTCTAAGTCCAATGCAAGTCAAGTAAAATAGTGTAAATGCAGCTATTTCACTCTCCTGGAAGCAGCGTACATTGTCATACTTGTAGTTCCAATGATTCACAAAGTTTTTCATATTTTTAGACTCTTCTTTCTTGATCCATACTATATTTCCATCCAAAGACATCATCACCTCAACAAACAGGAAAAGTTTTGTCAAGCCAGACCAAGTCAGAACGTTGCTCCATTACGATAACACGAACGCTTGATCACACCAACACTTCCTTCAAATCCATGTGCACCTTCCAGTCATCGGTATCATGCATAAATTTGGCTCTTAACTTGCTTTTGTTGACGTTTCAGTATTGTTATTTCTCATCATCCTTTTGGAATATAACAAGCATTCACTGACGTAACACCTTACCCCAATGATACACTACATATAAGTTATTGTAAAGAAAACACCTCTTGCATATAATCTAACTTAAACTACCTAAACGTAGAAGTGGCAATAAGAAAACGTATTACATGGTCCACGCCACCATATAACATTAATGTGGTTACACATATCGCATAAACCTTCTTCCTTTACAATAGAAAATATTTTCTTCCGCAACATAAGTATATTCAGTTATTCCTAGCATTAGCCGGAGTTTAGCTACGTCTAACTTACACAAACTCAGCGAAAATGAAAACGATCATCACAGCAGTAATAACTGCTTAGAATGTAACCTATAAATATATAGGCAACGCTGATAATTCCTTCACTTACTACTTGACTTCCAGCTCCAAATATAGGTACACTTTATATACTTCACAGCTAGTCCCTGACATGTTCTCGAACGAAACAAAACGCCTCTTGTTGCACTCACTATCTTAATAAAGCACATGCATGTGTCTGACATGTATATATATATATATGCACGTTTTTATCCATGCGCACTACTTCACATACGTATGATAAAATATTGTCATACGTTACTCCCACATGCATGTATACATCATTCACATACATATATTTCCTATTTTTATCGTATATTCTTTGTAATTAAAACTTCTTGTATTTCTTCTTTACATGTTTTTCTTTTTAACCAATAACAATTTCGGTTGGCCCTCGCTAATAAAAGAAATCTTGATCTTTGTCAATATATATTCTTTATGTAATGGCAAAACTAATAGTGAGAATTGAGTTCCAGCAGAGACCAATCGAAGAAATGACAGGGCCAACCTACTCATTACAGCAAGTTACTAATAAACGATAAATAATCAAGTTGCTATGGCAACAGGAACTTTCTACATAAACGTAGACCATGTTTCTAAATTCATCACTATATAATGTTCAGAGAACTGTTTTCATTATCTGAATTACTATTTCACTTCATTTATTTGATTTCTCTTCCATTGTCAAACTACATTTATTTATTTATTTATTTTATATATATACATATTATACTTTTTCTTTTTTCATTTTCCGCACAATCAGTTGCTTTATTACTGTTTTTTTAAATTAGTATTTTGGCGAGTCTTTAAGGAATTTCACATAACCAAATATTTATGGAAAAATAAAAAGAAAGTAAAAAAAAATATAGAAAAGAAGAAATGAAATTCTTTCATTAATGAATTGAAGTTTTTCTTTCAATTAATTTTGTATTTTCTCTGACCTTTGTACCTTGTAGAAATTAACTTTGGAATCGATAACCAGAAACAGCGACTTCCTACCTCTCTCACTCCTAAATAGACGTCGATGAATGTCTCACAGTGATTTTGGTGTAGGAGGAGGGTATCAATAAATTTGGAAATATCAATTCATATAAACTCTCTGAAGACAAAAAACATAGAAAAAAAAACTTGAGTTTGCTGTGGTTAAAGAAAGAAATAATGGAGTACATAAGTTGATATTAATGTCTAAAGGGTCAGCACTTAGCAAGTGGAAGTTGAGTATCAATTCCAGGTTAGCGTCGGGAGTTATTTAAATTTCTGAAGCTTCTTATTCCAATAGAATAGCAGTGTCAGTTATTTTATATAAAGCAGACATTACGCATGAAGACATTTAGATTGCTGAACATTACGATGGACAAAAGAAATAACTGAAGTGCTTTGGAGTTGCAATGTTAATCAGCGACAAAGGTATAAGAATTGACAACATTTTTTTGGTCTGGGATTCATCAAAAGATAAGTTATAAAAGAGAGATACCAGATCAATAAAGTCTAATATGTGAAAATAGGTAGACGTATGTTGGAAGTTACAGATTAATCGATTCAAGATTCTAATCATATCACCTTAGCTACCATACTAAGGCCTTTTAAACTGCATTAAAAAAACGACATCTATTTTCAGGTCTACCGGAAAAGGCAACAGAAAAACAAACCTAGTGCAGTGTTATTAGACTGACTTAATGTTTTTGAATATATGAAGCGAAATATTAAATTTTGGTATAAACACAAAGGAGGGAATTTTGAGAGGAAGAGTAATCAATTTCAGTATTTTATTGACTCTGAAGGGAAGAAATGCAAAAATTGATCGCGGTGGAATTTGAACTCCAAGCATAAAGAACCGGAATAAATACCGCAAAGCACTTCTTCTGACGGTCTAACGAGTCTGCCACCTGGCGGCTTTTGTACGATATGATACTCGTGGTTGATGACCTCACGCGAGGTAGCGAGACAGGTAGACGAAATGTGTTGCCTATCAGACATCCATCGTTCAATATTTTTCATGTAGGAAGGTGGCGAGCTTAGCGATATTTCGTCTGCCGTTACGGTCTGAGTTCAAATTCCGCTGAGGTCGAATTTGCCTTTCATCCTTTCGGGGTCGATGAATTAAGTACCAGTTACGCACTGGGACCGATGTAATCGACTGAAACCATTTGTCTGTCCTTTTTTGTCCCCTTTATTACCCACTGTGGGCAATAAAGACATACATATTTTTCATGTAGATCATTGTTTTGTGGATTATGTATGCATGATGTACGTATGCATGTATGTATGTATGTATGTATTTATGTATGTCTGTATGTATGTATGTATGTATATATGAATGTATGTGTGCATGTACGTACGATTGTATGTACGCACGTTTGTATGTATGTATGTATGTATGTATGTATATATGAATGTATGTGTGCATGTACGTACGATTGTATGTACGCACGTTTGTATGTATGTATGTATGTATGGATGTGCATACGTACGTATGTATGTATAGCTGCATGTAATATATACACACATACATACACATACGCACACTTACGCTTGCACACATGTATTTATATGCACACATACGATATGATGATCGTAGTCTCTCGTAGCCTGAGACAAACGGTTTGCACACGCTTGACAACGAGTATTAGTTTGTTTACGTCCTCCTAAATTAGCAATTCGGTAAAAGAGAAACCGATAGAATAAATATATGACTGTAAACAAAGTTGTACTGGGGTAGAGTGTCCGGCTTTTCTAACATTGCCGCAGTACAACGACAGAAACAAGTAAAAGAAAAATAATGGTATGGTCATTGCTGGCTAACATGCTTTAGGACAAAGATCAGTTCCGTTAATGCTGACGTGAGTGAGATAAACTGCAACAATCAGCTATTGATTAACCAATTGGATGTTTCTGTGAGATGCAAAAAGCCTGTTGAAGTCATTGATCTCGAATGCATGTAAATAAAAGACACTTATACTGATTACACGAGGAGAAAGTAATTTTGTCCTCAAAGACAAAATATTCCGGTGAAACAGTTGAGTTAACATAACTCTATTTACGACGTCAATGCTATTTCCTTCATGTGATAATTGTTTCGTTACTAGAAGAATTGGGGAGCTAGAAATAGCTGCAGAAGAGCTAGTTAATAATGTTTTAAAGGATCCACACTTTTAGCATAACCTCGCACAGAAGGACAGAAAATTGATAAAAATAAACACACGAAAAGAAAAAAGACAGAGTGCAAGAGAAGAGATATACGGATAAAGAGACTTATATATAACGAGATAAACGGATAAGGAGACGTACATAGCGTGATAAATAGATAAGGATATATATATATATATATATATATATATATATATATATATATACGCATACATATGTGTGTGTGTATGTGTACGTGTGTGTATGCTAATATATATATATATATATATGTATATATACATATACATGTGTGTGAGTGTATGTGTGTGCATATACGGCATGTAACCAGAGGATTATTAAATAGACGTTTAAGATAACTATTTCAAGAACACTGTTAACATCTTATCTTTCGTCAGATATGCGTTCAACTTCATGTCTTTTTTTAAAAATACCCACAGGTAGCTGCCGGTGTGTATATAGCCTCGAGAAGAAGAACAGAATACAAG
>NC_068981.1:19287348-19294091 GCF_001194135.2 Octopus bimaculoides
TATATATATATATATATATGTACATATGTATGCATATGTATGGATGTATATGTATGTATATATGTGTGTATGTATGTGTATGTATGTATGTATTATTTATGTATACGCGTGTATATGTATGTATGTATGTATGTATGTATGCATATGTATTATATCTGTATATAAATGTATATTATATATATACACACAAATGTATGTGTATATGTATATATGTGTGTGTGTGTGCGCGTGTATGAAGTAGCATAATACACACACATGTTTATACATTCATATATGCATATATGTATGTATGAATGGATATGTGCATGTATATAAATATTTGTTTGTGTGTGTATGTATTTGTCTGTCAATCTATTCCCCTTCTCTCTCTCTCTCTCTGTTTATCTCTCTCTCTCTCTCTCTCTATATATATATATATATATATATATATATATATATAAACACACACACAAACACGCACACACGCACACACACACACACACACACGCACACACACACACACACACACACACACACACACACACAGAGTGAGAGATGCGGGTGAGACGTGGGGAGCGAGAAAGATGGTGAGTAAACTAGTTATGAGTATTTTCAAAATGTCGTGATGTTGAATGCGTACCTGACCAAAGATAAAGTTTTGAAGTACATCTCTGATTTATTCAGTTTAAACATCTAGTTCAGAATCTCGTTATATATATACTCTACCTCCCCTTATCCATTTAACCCCCCCCCCCCTCTCTCTCTCACCCTCTTTCTCTTTCTTTCCCTCTTATTTTTGTACACTATTTTCTCCGCGAGGCTATGGAAGTACTGAGTTACCTGCGGCTTAGTGTTTTTTGTAGCTGAAAAATGAAGGCGACAAAAGCATTAAATGTTTGTAAGTCAGTACAGGAATGCTAGGAAGCTGGTGACGTCTACAAGATTGGGAAATGCTATCGCTGCCAAGAAGGGGGAATAGGAATAAAGGTTGGAACAGCTGAAAATTTCTCAACTTGCTATAGTCAGGAATCAGGAAGATTCTCGCCATAATGTTACTCAACCAGTGACGCAGCTTGAATGTGTGTCCCTCGTGGCGGCTTTTAAATTTGCCGCTGTCCCTGGGCCAATGCAACCTATACAGGCTTATACGGCAGATCTAAAAGTGTCGCCCCCATAAAAGCTTTGTCCAGAGAAGACAAGCCTATCGCTCTTCTTCCCCTAGTTACGGTACTGTGCTCAGCTGTAGTTTTGTTTAAAACACACGTAAGTTCCGAAGAAGCATCATGGATACGATGTTCTAACATCGTTAGAAATGTGTGGAACAGAACACGGCACTGTATGCAGTTTTCAACGACGTCACGTAGTCAATCGAGCCAGTAAACCAGTCGGGTACTCAGATGTGGTGTAAGTCCAGAAATAAACCTACGTATGATTGATTCACTAAACACTGGCATGAAGGCTTGGGTTACGCAACTGAACTTCAGCCCCTCACAGTTTGATATTACAGTGGGAGTCAAACTAAAGCCAGCGTTACGCTATACGTGCCTGAGACCTTCGAGAAGAATTTCGCTACTCAACTGACTTCAGACAATTCCTACTGCTAAATCTATTAAAGCGACATATTTCTAAACCAAGTCTAAAACACGAATTATGTTAGAGATGGAAATGTTATTTACAGATGAATGTGCTCTTGTGTCCCATAGAGTAGAAGTCATGGAAAACTTGGTGGATGTTTTTGGTAGTGTGACCACAAAAGTATCTCCATAGCATATTAGTCGATATAAATTTTGATTGATTTCTTCAGTTACACTTTGAATTGTATTGAGAGAGGGAGGGAAAGAGAGAGGAGGAAGAGAGAGGAGGTGAGAGATACAAATAGAGTTAACGTAAGAGGCACAGGATAAGTCCACGTGCTAGGCTTGATGGCAGGCAATGAGTAAAGGAACGCTACACACACGTGATGAGAAAGAAACAGCGGAGGTAGAAGAAGAAGAAGAAGAAGAAGAAATATTGTGATGATTTTATACTACAAATTATACACGGGATAATAAAAACGTTGGTAGGTGTTACACAAATAAGAAATTTGTGTTATTTAATCATATTTTAGGGCAATAAACATTTTTCTTTTGAAAATTAGTATTCATTCCACCATTTTGTCTAAATACTAGGAAATTTGATGAGTCGTGATTCATAATTGCGATATGAGGAACCAGGAAAGACTCCAAGTGAAAAACAAGGATGTGTTTAAATGCAGCATGGGAGAGATTAAACATTGATAACCACAGCTTGACCACAGTAATTCAGAACACAATTATGGAAGAGATCGATCCAGTCTTGATGCTATAACGCTAGTCTTTGCATATGGACAGTTATCATCGATTTTGACAGACGATCTATGATGATGATGATGAACCGCTTAGTCGTTATAATTATTATGTTCGATTAATAACCAATACTATGTGCGTTTTCCATTGTTCATTTCTTCATTTTGAATTAGCATAAATGCATAATATTTCTGAAGCATCAATAAAAAAAAATCTGTATTTAAATTAATTAAGATAGAAACATGAAACTCGGATAAATAATGGTTTCAAGCTTTAGCACAAGACTAGCAACGTTAGGGAGGAGTAAGTTGATGATTACAGCGCTTCACTGCTGAACTGATAATATTTTATCTACCCCCAAAGAATGTAGTCAACCTCGGCGGAACTTAGAACGAAAAGAGCCGGAAGAAATGTCCTTAGCATTTTGTCCGATAAGCTAACGATTCTGCCAGCTCACTGCCTCTAACTTCGAAAAATAATCCTTTCTACTTTAGGCACAAGGCTTGAAATTTTAGAGGAGAGGGCCAGTCGATTAGATCGACCCCAGTACGCAACTGGTACTTAATTTATCAACCCCGACGGAATGAAAGGTAAAGTCGACCTCGGTGGAATTTCAACTCAGAACGTAAAGACAGACGAAATACTGCTAAGCATTTCGCCCGGCGTGCTAACAATTCTTATTTCTTTATTGCCCACAAGGAGCTAAACATAGAGAGGACAAACAAGGACAGACAGATGGGTTAAGTCGATTACATCGACCCCAGTGCGAAACTGGTACTTAATTTATCGACCCCCAAAGGATGAAGGGCAAAGTCGACCTCGGCGGAATTTGAACTCAGAACGTAACGGCAGAAGAAATACCGCTAAGCATTTCGCCCGGCGTTCTAACAATTCTGCCAGCTCACCGCCTTAACTTCGAAAAATAATACTAATATTGTGGAATAGAGATTTCAGCGGGAATTGAACCTCGAATTAGCCTGTTAACTGATGCCTTCAAATCAATGTTTAAGTTGTTATATGCGAAAGTAGATCAAGATAAAGATATTCATTTCTACCCGAAGCGCAAGACCTGAAATTTGGCGGGTTGGGGTGGGGGTGGAGGTGGCGTGTAGATTACGATGACCCCCGGTGCTTGACTGGTATTTATTTTATCGATCCCGAAAGGGGGTGAATGGTACAGTCGACTGCGACGGAATTTGAACTCAGAACGTAAAGTTGGACGAAAGGAATCAAAATAAAGATATTGAAAAAAACAATTTGACATACCTTGACTAATATCTTTCTAGGTACCCATAGGTGCTTTCTATTCTTTCCACGTACCCTGTTGTTGCTTTAGGTTAATTGTAACAGCAACACACTTGTTGGTGTTGATAATGTTTCTATTATTATGACATAACAATTTGATTACCTGGTGTTGGCAGGGTACCAGTTGAAAGCTATATCAAGATATTTGTTTCTATTTGTATTCATTTTATTTCGCGTTTCATACTAAATAGATTCAATATCTTAGCTCACGCAACCCCATTATTAATTGTTTCGTATTAATGTTATTCTGCAAGGACGGTGAGCTGGCGGAATCATATAAACGCCAGACAAAATGCTTTGCGGCATTTATAAGGGTTCTTTATGTTCTGAGGTCAACTTTGTCTTTCATCCCTTCACGGGGTTAATAAAATAAAGTACCAGTAACGTACTGGGGTTGACGTAATCGACTAACACCTCCCCTCAAGATTGTTAGCCTTGGGTATCATTTTCAGATCATTAATATAAACCTGAATGCACCGAATTGTCAGGCCTGAAAAGCCAGGAATTTTATTTCATTTGAAACAGTTGTAGAAAAAAGAGATGGATACAGCCGTAGGTTACTGAGTGAATGTAAAACGTTTTCAATCTCTAGATGAAGCTGATCTCTATCTTTTACACCACTAACGTCCCCCAGGAAAAACATAACAACTTGCTATTTTCCACTCTTTTTGGTGCTTGGTTTCAGAAGAAATCAATATTTTATAGCAGCTGGTCAGCGTCCAATAGCAATCATTGATCTCGTTTACTAGCACGATTAGTACCGTAGAGAAAGGCATCGAGAACACTGTATCGTATTTCCCTTTACGTACACACACACACACACACACACACACACACACACACACACACACACACACACACATGCATATATATCGTTAGATCATGGGTTCGCTTCCCAGACCAAGTGGAGCGTTGCGTTTTCGAGCAAAACACTTCATTTCACGTTGTTCCATTTCCGCTCAGCTGTGAATGGGTTACACTGTAACAGAATAACCTTCCGACAGTTGAGTGGCGTCATTCGGCTGCTAAAACAATACGAAGCGGATTGTGGCCAGCGGTGTATCACAACATGCCATAGTCTGGTCGATACTGATAGCGTGGCTTAGTGGTTAGGGTAATTGGCTCACGATTGTAAGGTCGTGAGTTCGATTCCTGGCGGCGCGTTGTGTATTTGTGCAAGACACTTCATTTCTTGTTCCAGTCCACTCAGTATCTGTAACTCAAAGGGCTAGCCTTGACACATTCTCTGTCACGCTGAATCTCCCTGAGAACTATGTTAAGGGCACGCGTGTCTATGGAGAGCTCAGCGACTTGCGTGTAAATTTCAGGCTGTTCCGTTGATCGGATCAACTGGAACACTCGTCGTTGAAACTGACAGAGTGATAGTTACCGATAGCGTGATATATATATATATATAGGTGCCACGGACCCATGTGAACCCGAACCCATGTGGTTGGGAAGCATGCTTCTTACCACACGGCCACTCTTATATATATACAGTAACAGTACCAAATAGGAAAATTTATTTGTCAACAGAATGTGGCGGTAACCACCCAGAAACCATGGTCTGTGAGTATCACGTAAGGTTGGAGATGGGAGCGGTGACCTCCCTTGCAAACACTATACGGACACAGACTGTGTGTCGATATCCAGCTGGAAAAGATGTTTCCCAAGGGCTTAAACAACAGTAACATCATCCTTTATTGGACCACCACATTCTGTTGGAAAATAAACTTTACTATATATGTGTGTGTGTGAAAAGATGGAGTGTATTCCCACGTGGGAATAATATAAGAGAATTTGTTTTGGGATTTGAAAATGCACCTGAATCTCAAAACGTGTAGTCGTAAATTTTGTAGTAGATATATTTACATACCAAGCGGATTTGGACAAAAGTTTTGCTTATGAAATTTGGCAAATACGTTTAAACGATCAATTATTCAAATGTTCACAGAAATTTCATTGTTTCACAGGGATACATACACATACAGTCAGAGAGAGAAAAAAGTTCACTTTAATAAAATTTAATCACTTTCTCCTCTCGATATGTGTATAGTTTACGAAGAGAGAACAGACACCTAAGTATACTTCTGAGTATCTTAACTAGTGAGGTATTTTATGGATTCGGAAGAATGAAATGTAAAGTCGATTTTCAAAAGAATATGAATTCAGCATATGAAAGGACGTGAGTGGCACCACAAATCCGTCGCTTATTATCACCTTATCAACTCCTTACTGTTTTATCTAACATCTTTATTTTCGTAGATGAATGCTTAAAGTGAGAAGATTAGGATGGACCAAAATTCAAGCTTTCTTTTCATGACTCGGGAGTTGTGAAATATTCAATCGACCAATGCTAGATTTTAATGAAGAGCGCTGTGGCAGGTGCAGTTTCGTTTGACTGCAACCCTGGAAGACACAAAAGCGAGCGGCTTGTAGTTTTGTGCTTATCGGTGAAAATAGTGATGTTTCCGCCAATCAGCGAACTGTAAACAGAAAATCCTTCCCCCAACATCGCTTGATAACCGATGCTGGTGTGTTTACCTCCCCGTAACTTAGCGGTTCGGCAAAAGGGACCGATAGAATAAGTAATAGGCTTACAAAGAATAAGTCCTGGGGTCGATTTGCTTGACTAAAGGCGGTGCTCCAGTATGGCCACAGCCAAATGACTGAAACAAGTAAAAGAGTAAAAGTGTATCTGTGCACAATTAGATTTCACTTTCTTCGTTATTCATCTCCCTTATTTGAATATCAGCAACAAAGACTTACAATTAATCTTATCAAATGTTTGGATCTTTTTTAAAACGGGGGCCACAGTATTTTCTTAACGAAACACTTTGAAACTTCGAACACTGGTAGAACGTGTCATATAAAACATCTTTTTCTCTTAGTCTTCTTTAAAAAAAAAAAGAAATCCCTAAATTATTCCATGTTAAAGTTGTCGTATTTCTGTAATTTCAACCAACCACTGACGTCCATTCAGCCGATATACATTAAGTGCCGACTACATAAACAAACGATTCTGAAACAATTCTATCGGTGATAAAATTATTATTTCCTTGTCAAAAAATGGCTGAAGCATATTGGCAGTAGCTAATAAACATTTCTATTATAGGCTAACCCTAACCGTAGGGT
>NC_068981.1:19294101-19299167 GCF_001194135.2 Octopus bimaculoides
CGAAGGAAAACGAACACACGTGTTGCCTCTCTGCAAATGTCAGAAGTTATGGACATTAAATACGCTTTACACCGCTTAATCAGCCAAAGGAGTAAATGTAAACAACTGAATACTTGTTAGTGATTGGTTGAAATTATCGAAATAAGACAATTTTTTACATGAAATAAATTCGAATACAAAAATATTTTTCTGTTCTATAACACAAAATAGATAAGTATACGAAGTTTGAAAGTCTTTCGGTACCAAAAACACTACGTAAAACATTAATGAAAACTGTGGCCCCCGTTTTAAAATAGATCCAAATGTTTCCTTCTTCTACTCCTCCAAATCTTCATCTTCCTCCTCTTCTGCTCTCCGAACTCCTCGATCCATCAACAATTCTTCCACCCTGTTCCATCATTCTCCACGCACATTAACTACATTAATTAATGAATTTTATAATTATTATTATTATTAATATGCGCTCTTTTAAAGCCTATCCAGGCTCATGGACCCGGTTCCCCGGTTTCTATAGTGTATGTGTTCCCTCCCCCCTCAGCTGGACGGGACGCCAATCCATCACAGCTTTACTCAAGAAACAGGAAGAAAGAGTGAGAGAAAGTTGGGGCGTAAGAGTATAACAGTGGTGCCCCCCCCCCTGCCGGAGCCTCGTGAAGCTTTAGGTGTTTTCGCTCAATAAACACACACAACGCCCGGTCTGGGAATAGAAACCGTGATTCTCCGATCGTGAGTCCGCTGCTCTAACCACTGGGCCATTGCACCTTCACACAAATAATGAATTACCTGCTCTTAATCTCTTAAACCCGCGATTGCACTTTAGCGAGCATGATTTCGTTTGACTATACCCCTGCAAAAGTGAACGGCCACTGACTCACTAATTAGCGGAGACATCGATGTTCTCCGCGGTAAACATAAAATCACGAGGCTGTCTAGTCCTTCGTCACCAAATTGTCAGCACTCTAGATTTCTCCCCATGTTTTTTTTTTTTCTGGCAGCTTGCAACCGTTCAAGATAAACGTCAACTGTAACAATCTCAGCAACCACGGAAAGATTACAAATGTCATGGACACAACTCTTTATTCAGCACGAAACCGATCAATAAACAAATAAATAACAATAATTCAATTTCGATTAGATTTCGGGTATTTTCATTGTTATTAATTAGTTTAAAACAGAAACCATTATTACATTATTAATTAATTAGTTTAAGACGGCGAGCTGACACAACTGTTAGAGCGTCAAAAAAAAAAAAAATGCTCTGCGGTATTGTTTGTTCCGGCTCTTTACATTCTGAGTTCAAATCCCACTGGGCTCAATTTTACCCTTTCATCCTGTTGAGTCTAATAAAATAAAGTACCTATCAAGTACTGAAGTTGATGGCATTGACTAAGTCTCTCCTCTTCAAAATTACTGGTCGTGCACATTAGTTTAAAGAGGAAACCTTTACTATTAGTTAATTAGCATAAGGTGACGACGAGCTGGTGGAATCGTTAGAGCGACGAGAAAAATGCTTTGCAGTATTTGCTTCAGCCCTACACTTTGAGTTCAAATTCTCCCAAAGTCAACTCTACGTTTCATACTTTCGGAGTCAATAACACTTGTCAAGCATTGGGATTGCTGGTATCAACTTACCACCCCCAACGACGTCGCCTCAATATCGCTGGTCTTACTCCTAAATTAGAAAAACATTATTAATTAATTATAAAAAGTTTTGTTAAAAACAATAATTATTAGAAATAATAATTATTTTTAAAAATGAATTGTTAGAAACAATTAATTAGTTAGAAGAGTGGGGAAATGTTAGAATCGGTGGTGGCGGAGTGATTAGTGGAGCGTTGGACAAACTATCTTGTGATATTTAATCACGTGTCCATTTATTTTCTGAGTTCAAAACGTACCGAAGGCGACTTTGCACTTGTGTTCTTCCTTCCAAGATTGAGAAGAGATTGAAACAGTGGGTGTGATTGATATTCTACTTGAACACCTACAGCTTACTGATTATATTTTTCTGGCTTTTTATTATCTCAGTTCAAACCCCACTGAGATCAATTATGTCTTTCATCTCTCTGGGACTGATAAAATAAAGTACCAGTCGAATACTGAGGTCAACGTTATCGACTAACCTTCCTAAAACAAACAAAATAAATTCTGGTCTCCTGCTTAAATCAGAAACAATTGCTAATAACTCACGTATTGATACTTTAGTAATTAATGTCAGTTCATTAACCTTGTATTATTAGGTAAATGATTTATGTCAGTCATAAGTTTTGTTTACCGTTTAATAAGTAATCTTTCCTGGCTACAGCGGTTTCGGAGGAAAGAGCGACTGAATTTTCATTAATTGATGAATCTTAATTAAGCCTTTAAGCCCGATCTTCAACCTAAGCAGCTAAAAAAAGGCTCTCGTGGGTTTGATTTCACAACAGATATTTGTCCGTATATTTTTTTTATTTAGAAAGGAAATAGTATAGTCTGTACGTGCACCACCATCGCTCCCTCTCTCTTTCTCCTTTCCTTCCTTTCTCTCCTTCCCCCTCTCCCTCTCCGTTCCCCCCTCTCTCTCCCTGCTTCTCTGTCTCTGTCTGTCTGTCTGTCTGTCTGTCTCTGCTTCTCTGTCTCTCTCCTAAAATATATTGGCTATGAAAACCTATTGGTCTGCATGAGATTACATTGAGCGCAAATACATGGTGTCCCAATAAGATGAGACAGACACCAAACACATATTGGATAGGTAGGGTGTTGGTCAATGTGGGGCCAATTTTACACCCAATATGGACAGGCAACGTTACATGCAATCATGTATGTAACCATATGTCTTGTTTGATGGGTAAATAAATGTGCAAGGAATAATAGAATACGTATTATGACCATATCTAGCCTAACCGTCTCGGAATATGTCCGATTCGACCACACTAGCCATCTCAATCACACCAGCCATCTCGGTTACGCCACCCGTCTCGATAAAGCCACCCATTTTGTTCCTGCATAACATTTGAGAGATCAGCATAGCCACACCCTGTGTCCGTACAGAAGTAATCAGTGAAGGATTCTGCAGGGTGGCCGACCCGAGTATATCCAAGTTGGTGTGTCCAAACGTGTCTAACACTAATGAGTTCTTGCTTACTACTCTTACAACGTCTCTCTCACTTCTCTCACGATATCATTTATTTCAAAAAGACTACCATACAACTTTTGACCCGTATAACATGCTGTCTGTCTGCTCCCTCTGTCTTTTATGCTGCTACTATAATAACCTTGAAGGTAACTGTACTGATAACTCCACCTCTCAGTTATCCCCGATCCATTCGTCTATCAACTTCTCGTCACCCTTCTGGCATACAAACCCTGCGCCGCACTAATCACTATTCACAGTCCTTCTTCATAGAAACCAGCCGGCTGGAATCTTTTCCCTGCTCATGCTATTCTTGTAGATGTTTCCCTGCAACAGTTTAAACGGAATATTAACGGCATCACAGATCACAGAGAACTTGCGAGGGTCTTTCCTCCAGACTCAGCAAATAAAAAAGAAAGACAGTCTTGAGTTGGGTGCCCTGTCCGCAAGATATTCAGAACATATTCTGCTAATAGCATGTGGGTGTAAAAGCCATCAAGCCTTGCTTCTATGTGTTTGGTGGATACTCAGCCAGTGGAGCCATAACATAGCACTGATTCAATTGTAGAATGGAAGAAGTTCCTCTTCGTGTCATCAGATAGTAATGACAACTAGAAGTCACTGAAGCCATCAAAATCAAGCCATACTTTTGCGAGATGAATTTTTGCATATTTTTCTGTGAATGCGACGTTACTTTCGAAGTAAATACATCTGCTACAACCAGAGGCAGGACAAACAAACACATTCATAGAAAACTTTTTCTTAACCACTAGGATGGGTAATTTATGCTATAGACTTCCCTAGTAATTTCTAGAGCTGTGTTCTATGAAAGCTTTGTAGAGCGACAGGTTAACGTCTATCGAATAAATCTTAACATAAATCCCTGATGGAGTACGTCTGTCTAACTTAATCAATCGACAAACGGAAAATTTAAAAATTCAAAAGCCGGGGTATATTTAGTGTATCGACAACAACTTTATTTCATTTTCAAATAAAATATAAAAAGATTTCCAATTTGCGTATCAACACATTCATATTACAACAGCTGTAAATAAAATTTCTTTGCGAAAAGACAGATCTGACATCTTATCTGAAATTTTACATTTACTGGATGGAAATTGAGAGAAATTCTCTGATCAAGTCACTTTAAGAAAAATATTGGAATATAAACTAGTGATGAAAGGTCACACAACATATTGTATTTCAATTCAGTATATTGGGTTGCTAATTATAAAACTGAAATCAGTATTTACATCCAATAAGAGGTTAATTAAACTTAGTTAAGTTTCTTGAGAAGACATAAATTAGCAATTGTGATCGATCTTTGACTGCAGATGATAGAAAACAAAAACAAAAAAATAATTGATATTATTTCAAAGTTCGCAAATTATAGTCTACAAGCAGGTCGATGGTGAGTATTTGATCAAATAGATTTTGATTATAGTTTCTCCTACGCTACACCTTATATATATATATGTCTCTCTTCTTCACCATCTCCTCCTCATAATTTCCTTCTTCTTCACCTTCCTAACCTATCTCCTAATACACACACACTCACACAAACACACAAATACGTGCGTGCTAATGCCACATATACATGTATACATACACACAAACACACGCAGACATATATATATATATATATATATATATATATATACGCATACGTACATACAGAGAGGAAGTGAGGCGAAGGAGAAAGAGGGAGACAAGAAAATATGAAATTAGATAAAAAGAAAGGAAATGGTCAAAAAATCTCTGTATGTGTATATATGTCTATATTGCATATGTTTATATGTGTAAACAGCTCGATTACACTTTCTCTACCCCGTCCCTTATATATATTAACATATAAAACTGATAGATACCAAATATATATATATATATATATATATACAAAATATATGAAATTATATGATATATATGCATATACGTATATATATATATATATATA
>NC_068981.1:19300100-19301596 GCF_001194135.2 Octopus bimaculoides
TATATATATATATATATATATATATAGCTATATATGTGCACATACATCTCTATATATGCATATATGTATGTATATATATATATATATATATATATATATATAAATTTATATATACGTTCATATGTGTGCGTATGCGTCTACAAGTAATGCGTTTCTGTGTATACACGCGTATGTACATACATACCCGCATACACACACACACACACACACACATATACATGTACATATATGCATGTACATATATATATAAATATATACGCACGCGCTCGCGCATACACATACACACGCTCGCACACATACGTATGTAAGTACGTATGTATGTATGTATGTATGACATTAATACCTCCAAATAACCCTCAGCTTATTGTGCACGAATATATACATATATGTTTTTAAATTTCAATCTCTTCTGTTTATTCTCCCTTACTATGATGTCCTCCCTTCAGTTCACTCTATTGACTATTTTTCTATAATTAATGTTCAACATAAACTAAAATTAAAGCTAGGTAAAGATTTAAAACAGGAAATTACGTAAACACTGGCGTATTTCAAGTAACCAATCAAACTCTCGAGAAACTGACGGACAGCCATATTTGACGGCTGAACAGCTAGCTCTCTGTTCAATAACTTATCTTCTCGCAGCCATGTTGCTTGAGTATAACCACTATTTATCTAATTTGTACACGAGCCAAAACTCTATCAAAACATCATATTTCTATTTCCAAGTAAACTAAATCAATAACTAGTTCGATAAAGAACTTGTGAGGTCATGTCGACTTTCAATAAGCGGCACATGTTGGAAACGACCCGACTCTCTCAGAAGACAAGTTCTGCAGTGGAATCGCTCCTCGCGTAAACGAGCAAACGAGAATGCAGATTGGGTGGAAACGAGTAAGGAGCAGTTGTTAAAGTTGTTAATCGTTGCTTGGGAGATAAATCTGAAATAGTTTAAGAAGGCTTATATAGGCTTTGGTATTGTATATACATTACTAGACGTGAACCGACATGTATTAACTTGCAATGATAAGAAACAAAACAAGTTAGTAAGTCAACAACTGGACTCAGGGAATTGCAGTAGTAAATAAAACATCAACTATTATTTAAACATAACTATCAATGGCTATTAGTCTCCAAATGTGTACATGCAAGTTTGAGTGAATGAGTAAGACAGAAAAAAAGGGAGAGAGAGGGAGGGAGGAGGGAGGAGAAAGGAAATCAGGAGATCAGAGTGACGAAAGCCGTTAAATGTTGAGATATTCTCCACAAACGAATTGAAGGTTCCGTTTCAAATCTCAGTTGGGAGAGATTCTTTTCATTTGTGTCTCAAATAAACTTACCGCACCTTTGCCGATAGTTCTATTCGATCAACCTGTTTCACTAATATCGTTTTATATATATATATATATATATATATATTATTGACAGTGACTTCGAAGTTTCGACCAATTAAGCCGTCGTCTAACGATGGCTGAACTGGCCGAAACTTCGAAGTCGCT
>NC_068981.1:19302087-19303142 GCF_001194135.2 Octopus bimaculoides
CCATAATGGGATTCAATCAGTCTTGATTAAGATTATCGTAATCTCATGTTAACTGTCAATTCTTTACTCCTCAAAGAAAAAATGCAATTTCAGTAAAAATCTTGATGAGACAATTGCATGTAACCGCTTTTGAGGAATGATGTTGCTCCTGCTGCATTGTCGGAAACAACATTCATTCATTCATTCATACATACATACATACATACATACATACATACATACATACATACATACATACGTGGAGTTCACACTGAAGATATCACCCACATCATAAGCAGCTGTCCGAAAATGTCATCATGGTATTATCTACCAATGAGACATGACGTTATAGCTAGGACACTCAATAATGAAATCCGTAGGAAGGATAATCTCGAGGACAAAGAAATAAAAACCCACAATATAGTAGAAGCTATAGCCACTCCTAATGAGAAGGAATATTGGTGGACTGTCCCAATGTAATCCTCAATAATGATATAATGATTTGGGAAAGAGAAGTGAAACTGTGCACAGTTGTGGAAATTAGCTGCCCAGTGAATGTTAACATAAAACTGAAGATCATTGAAAAAGAGAACACCTATGCTGAACTATTGAGAAATCTGCAATTACTCTATCCAGATTACAAGTTCAGGTTTATACCTGTAATTATTGGAGCCCTGGGATATGTAACACACTGCCTAAATACCAATCTTGAGAAATTAAGCTTTTCAAAACCAGAAAGGAGAAAGCTAATTCAAAGACTAATCCAATTCATCACTGGAACTGTAAAAATCTGTAAAACTTTTCAGAAGTTTAGCATTTAAATACATATGAGCCTGTCTAGATATGTAACTATATGCATGAGAATACATACATAAAGCATACAAATCTGCACATACATACATACATACATACATACATACATACATACATACATACATACATACAAAAATACCATGTTGTTGATGTTGAAATTCCAATGAAGGAACTTTGGATCTAGGTTAGAAACCAGTTCTTTCTCTATTGGTAAGAAATCTGGAAATAAACTGAATAACATACATACATATGTACATATATAT
>NC_068981.1:19303468-19305968 GCF_001194135.2 Octopus bimaculoides
ATATATATATATATATATATATAATGTACATTATATTATACAAATTAACTAGGCCTCTGGAGAAAAAGTTGAACAATTGTCGTGCTGGTGAAGCCTATTGTTGACGGCTTTCTCTTATCTCCAGACACGCCTTCTTTTTTTCCTTAATAGCTTGTCATATTTGGAGGATTCTTTATTCTGGTGATTATCTCCTCTTCTCAAGTAGAGCTGGTCCTTAATTACCATTTGACAATTATGATACATTCTCTAGAGTCGAAGATAATTAATTTTAACAAATTATGAATATATGTTGTGTGATATACTTATATTGGTGTATGTTCTTCAAATACATGCTACAGGCTACTTTTAACTATTTTCTTTAGCTCACTTTTGTTTATATAAGGGAGGGTACCCAAAAGTAAACAAAAATGTTCTCTGTAGGATAAACCCGTTGTTGATCACGCTTTTATACCGTTTTACTACCGGTATAAATTACTTATGTTAACCCTGGGCATACATATGCAAGCATATTATGCTGATAGGATACAGGCAATGACAAAGATAAAGAGTTTATCAGGAATCAAATTTAAATTAAGCAGAAAATGGAGAAATCTTGATCAACAACAATTGACTACCATCGATTATTATTTTTTAATACAAAACTTTATCCCATCAACCAGCTGTTTCTGCTTCCAATGTTCCACAGTGTTTCCAAAGAAAATTCTGAGAATAATTCCCCATATTTTGTAACACATCCGATCTGGAACATGAAGGTTCATCACAGTAAAGAGAAATACATAAAATAAAATAAAATAAAAGAAGAAAAACCTCGAGAGGAGGAATGTTGGTTTACTATATTTGAATCATAGCACTTTGCAGTGTAACGCTTCAGGCCGTTAAGTAAATGACTAAACTAGAAAATGATATACATGCACATACGTATACACAAACAACACACGCCCCCCCCCCATAAACACACACTCCACACACATATTCATACATACATGCATACATACATACATACATACTTACATACATACATACATACGTACATAGTACACACACACACACACATATATATATATATATATATATATATAACAAAGCACTGAAATTTTTACTCACTAATATCTGAGATTCATTCTTAGCTAATTTTTTATTGGGTTTACCCATAATTCCATTGACATTTTCACCTCCATTTGTTCTTATTAGCCACCATTAAATAGTACCCGATTACAATGATATTGGTTAGGAAACATTTTGGTAGATTAGAATTTAGAAGTAAGTACATTTGAGACACTGACTTCAAATATATAATCAATTTACTTTATCACCTCTAGTTTTGGATAATCAGCAAATCCGTTTATATGCTGAGATATCCACTCGTGCGCTGAATTAAGGACTCCAGTTAAACCTTAAATTGTAGTGTATAAGAAGTTGAACTTATATCATATAAATATTTAGGGCACTGGTTCCAAAATAGCATTGATTTCGATGTCTCTCCTCTAATTAATTAATGATCAAAGAGACCTAGCGTAGAGAGGAGTCGCGAATGGCGACGAGAAGACTTTGATAAACCTAGCTAATTGATTGATTGAACGAACAATTAATTAGGCAATCGATTAGGTAATTGGTTAAGTGGTTAACCAATTAAGAAATAAAAATACAGTGAAATACAACCAACAGGAGTATTTACTATTTGCCTAGTGATCTTCTCCAGATACAACAAAGCAATATTAATTCTATCATAATATTACATTTCATTACAGTGGGACAAATATTTAGCGGAACTTCGTCCGTCTTCACGCTGTGAGTTCAAATTTCGCCGAGGCTGACTTTGCCTTTCATCCTTTCAGGGTCGATAAAATAAATACCAGTTGAGTACTGGGGTGTATGTAATCGACTTACAGCGTTTCCCGAAATTGCTGGCCTTGTGCCAAAATTTTAAATCAATATCATATTTTATTAAAACAACCAAATATTACTGGATTTTGGGTGCTTATGCAGTAATTTCCCTAAACTGATGACTGGAATGCTTAAAGCAGGAGATTTTTTTTTATTCTAATCTCCAAAGAAAAGAAGTTTCCTTTCCTAAATTCAGTTGGCAGCACTGAGATCTGAGCAAGATCTTGTGAGGGTTTTAGATATCAAAAACTTTCTTGATAATCATTAGAAAACTTATCCAAATTAGTAGCAGACCTGCTCAACAATTTTAATAAGTTTGGCTGGGCTGTAATATGACATTAAGGTCTATTACTACCAAAGTCATTGAGAAAGCTTTCCAGACAATCTTGGCGAATTAAGCGAAGACCAAAGAGCGTAGAAATATATCAGATTATATATATAATGAAAGACAGATGCCAGAGAAAGAGGGATACACACATACGTGGTAGACTACTGTAAGGATGTTCGGCGGGACTCCTCAATTAAGTCTCATCCTCGAAATTCCTATAAAAGAAGCTTCTTTGTTTTGAAAGACTGATCGTTTTGTATATATTTTTAGCACAATTTTATGAAGATT
>NC_068981.1:19309962-19310898 GCF_001194135.2 Octopus bimaculoides
GCAAAACTCAGACCCAGAAGTGGTGCGACCCCTCCAAAAATGGCTACACCTTAGTGAAGAGCGAGGCACGCTCAGGCAGGCCATTCACAAAACAAAACGAGGAACCAATTGAGAAGGTTCGGCGAATAGTCATGGAAGACCACCAGGAACAATCTAGGAAATTTCTTCGGGAATGGGAATTAGCACAAGATCAGTGCTTTCTATTTTAACCAAGTTTTTGTGCTTGCAGAGAGTATCGGCGAAATTCGTCCCCAAGGCGCTGGCGGAGCAGCAGAAGCAACTGCGCATGGAAATCACCATGGGTTGGCTGGACTGTGCAAACTACGACCCTAAATTCATAAAGACTACCATCGCTTGTGATGAAATGGAAGCGATTTTAGTTGCGAGAGGAAATTATGAGAAAAGCGACGGCGGAACTCTATATCATTCTTATGAAGGCGTTCCAGAGGTGTTACCAATAATGGAAGAGTCGCTGGGCGAAGCGTGTGAACTCCCAAGGGGTGTATATTGAAGATGATTTCATAACGTTTGTGAAATATACAAAATGTTTTATGTTTATGCCCAAAGGTCACCTTTTGAATGCACCTTATATATATATATATGTGGTATTTTTATATAAGTTTAAAGTTTATGGCGATCACCATGCAATGACAAGGGAAAATAGTATAATAACGGGGCATATAAGCCCTCGACAAAAAAAGAAGGCTTTCCTATCCGTCTGGGCTATCGAGGGCTTATATGCTCCGTTATTAGATTATTTTCCTTAGTTATTGCTCGGTGATCGCCATAAGCTTTAAGCTTATATAAAAATACCATTTTTATTATCTATAGGATTGTAAAATACGGCATCGTATAACAAAACCATTCGTACCGAAAACACACACACACACACGCACACACACACACACACACACACACACACACACACACACACAC
>NC_068981.1:19311072-19314211 GCF_001194135.2 Octopus bimaculoides
GAGATTCAATTGACAATCCAATTTATTTATATTAAAATATAACATAATATACTATGAATATAATATTAAATAAGATAACATAAAAAAATCATTAAAAAAACAAAATAGCCAACAGTTTGTTTCGACTTATATACATTATTTGATTTATAAATAATACATAACCACTTATATAAGTTTCTTCAGAGCTTTGGTTCATAGACAGACGAAATTCCGTGTGAAACGATGGCTGGATTGCAAAAAAAATTAATTCAAATGCCTATGTACTATGAGCATGAGCGTTAACTTTTCAACTACATAACAATTACAATAAAAAGATCAACAAAATTATAACGGACAAAATAATTACGTAAATAAAATCTACAACTATCGAAATATATATTTCTGTAGATCTCAAATAATATCACTCCAAATTTGTTTAGGTCAAAGACAATCTTTGGCTATTATAATAACATACAACAACAATATATAGGTATATAAATTAAGTATCAGGGTCTTACTTAATCTAGTGTCTGTAATATAACGGGCAAATGAATATAAATGATAATATACTATTATATTGGTAATATATAACAACTCTTCTTTTTTTATTTACAGTCATTAATATAAAAAAAATGTTTAAAATAACTAACAAAAAATGTTCTTTATTTATTTAGTTTATCGGAGGGAGAATTCCGTAATAAATATGAAGATAAACTTAGAGAAACAATAATAACAACCTATATTATCCCATAGATATAGAGTTAGGCTATAATAATGGATATCAAAATATTACTAGTTTTTCAGAAGTAACCAGATTTGAAGTTACTTAAATAAGGATTATTCACAGTAACTGACAAGTATATTTTTATGTAATAGAAGGGAGAGTTCAGTAAATAAAATAAAATAAGATAAACAAAAACAAGGATTGAGTACCGATCCTCGATAAAATTTGATTAATATTATCTTTTAGATAAAGGACTATAAATAGTATATATCCAAATTTTATTAATTCTTTCAGAAGTAACAAAATTATATTGTAATAAGAACACAAGTTATAAACTATACAATACTATAATAATTATTATTGTAGTTATTATATTTAGTTAGTAAGTCAAATAAAACTATTCATTTATTATTATTATCATCATCATCATCATCATCAATTAATTGCATGAATGTATTTACACATATAATTATTTAGTATAATGAAGACACCTTATTTGTAATATGTAATTAATATTAAATTATTAATATAATATATTTTACAGTAACTACAAGAATTTGCACAAGAAAGATTCAAAATATCCTGATTTAATTCAAAGCAAAATTAATTTTCCAAATTCTACATTATCATATAGATTAAGATGGTAAAACTTAAAGATGTACATATATACACACACATATATATAGACATATATATATTCACATATTCATATATATATATATATATATATATATATATATATATATATATATATATATATATATATATATATATATATATATATATATACATATCTACTACATATGTGGAAAATCGGTATGTGTTTGTTTGTGGCATTGTTAGATAACTCCTCCTACATCGTTTTATTGATTTTGATGAAACTTGACACGTGAGTAGAACACATGTCTGGAAACCTCGTGACATACTTAAATTGTTGAAAAATCGATAATACGGCCCCTGGAAGGGATCTTTATATCTACCTCATAACTAATTTTTGTTTTAAACACTCAAGGGAAATAACCCATAGCACCTGCATTTACAGTTGTTAATTTTCAGCGAAGCGATCAATATTTGATTCTCACGATCAGCGGACCTAATTCTGCATTTCAGTACTTACAGTATTCAACTGCTAAACCTTATTATTGCACTTTCTTGATGCATGTACACTTTCAATGCCCATAACTCCAATAATTCTGCATTTTTCCAGTTAAAATTTTTCGATGACTACATAAAGTTTTGATTCCAGAACGTATTTAATAAGTGTGTCCTGATACAATGAACTCATACTTTGAATGCTTAAAATTCATAAAAATTAAACGAAACTTCTACACCACATTCACTTATACTTATTTTACAAATCATAATATTTATTGCTTATTTACAGTTCATACAACATTTTCATGAAACTAATTGAGTCATCGAATTTAGAAATATTTTAGAGGTTTCATTGTTTATGTTCGATTATTTTGAATATTGATTTTTTTGTGTGTCCAATTTCTAAATTTTTGTCGACAATATCACTTTTATACTTTATTTGACACGTGAGCAGAACTCATGTCTGGAAACCTCATGACATACTTAGATTGTTGAAAAAATCGATAATAGAGCCCCTCCAATGGATCCTTCTATCTACTACGTACTATTAATATTTTATTTAAACAACCCAAGGGAAATATTCCATTTTACTTGCAGTTTTTAGCGCGCGTGTGTGTTTTTGTGTGTGTGTGTGTGGTATAACTTATGTATTCAGAATCGTATGGCTATGATGAGTCGAATTGTTTGTGTAAGTATGGTGTTTCGATGATCTGATGAGCTAGATTTCTTTACTTGCATTAATTTGTGAATACACAATTGTATTGCATAACTCTGAGCATACATATTAGTGAGCACACGTATGCATAATTTCGTCCATATTAAATTAATGCTACACGAAGAAGGATGAAACTTGTGTGGTTAAATAAATTTATACCTTCACCTCTCATTTCTCCTCACTCTATGGGTGCGAATATATATATATATATATATAAAGAATGAGATAAAGAAACCAATGACATAAGTAAATTTATATTTTATGTAGAAAGTCTTACATCTGTTTCAGGGAAAATTCAATGTATCCCTTTATCGGAGACGGTAATAGTAGAAGAATGGATTATTACATCTGTATGAGGAGATTTGCAGTAAAAAATGAGACCGATGCGTAGAAGAAAGAACAAAGAAGTACTTGGAGTATAGTTCCATTCCAACAGTAAACACCCAATGTATAGAATCCGTGTGGGTATTTTCCAGAGATAATTATAGTTGCAATGGTGGGTATATATCATATCGTATCCAGTTCCCTCTGTGCGTTGTTTACTTAAAGGACAGTGTCCGAAGTGAGTGTCTTTAGGGTTTGGTTGACTCCATTACCCTTCGTAACCTTTATATATATATATATAT
>NC_068981.1:19314432-19317983 GCF_001194135.2 Octopus bimaculoides
TATATATATATATATATATATATGAGGTATCGGTATCCAAACTACCCAAGATGGTAGATAAGGCTATATAAGTACTACGGGAGGACCGTAGTTAGACCCTCGGTTCGATAATAATACAAGTCTAATGCGGATCTTCTGTGAGCATGTATATGTTAAATAAAATGAGACAACAAAGCCAAGGCTGTGTGGAATTTATAGGACATTTATAAAGGGAAAGGTAGTCTTACAACTCTTTCTGGGATATTAGGGATATCCCTTCATCAGAGGCGGTATGAGAGAGTTAATAGAAAGAAATAGTAGAGTTCAATATAATGAGATATTTTGGGAAAGGATGAATATAGAAAGTATAAAGGGAACTTTTATTCTCTTATTTCCCTTTATACTTCTTATATCTATCCTTTCCCAAAATAACTCCTTATACTGAACTCTACTATTTCCCTCTAGTTAACTCTCTCATATCGTCTCTGATGAAGGGATATCCCTAATATCCCAGAAACAGCTGTAAGACTACCTTTCCTTTTATAAATGTCCTATAAACTCCACACAGCTTTGGTTTTGTTGTCTCATTTTATTTAACACACACATTATATATATGTGCAAGTGGAACTTGTGGAAATTCCACCGAAAAAAATAATATGAGCTATTTAAGAAAGAAAGGGTGATTTGCATTTTTATTGTATATAAAACTCATTAGGATAAATGATTCAAAAATATACAATAACAATATATATAATACTTAATACGCATATCATTCGTTTGAATTTAATTCTATTATATCTGCAAGATCAATATATAATTGCATATTCTTTATTACGCAATATTTTATCATAATTACTTTACATTACATACAATTAATGTACACAAAACGATATAGGGAATAAATGTAAATTAAAGAAAATAACATCCATGGCCATTTTGCCAACTTATTTCATCCCCAGTCAAAATAATTTATTATTTGATTTTAGAATTTTCCTATGCTAAATACGTTATATTTCTCTCTATTTCTCTCTATCTCCCCATCTCTCCTTCTTCCTCTCGCTCCCTCTCTCTCTCTCTCTCTGTCTTCTCTCTCTCTCTGTTGCTTCAACAAACTTTTCAACCATGTAAATTCCCTCTTCAATGTCGTTAACATTTCTTTCTTTCTATTTCCCTTCACCTCTCACTTCCACTAACCACGTGACAACCAGTGTAGTGCATCAGTTCGCTATTTGCTACCTTACTCATTCTCCCTCTCTCTCTCTCTTTCTCTCTCTCTCTCTCTCTCTCTCTCTCTCTCTCTGCGTCACTCTCACTCCATCTCCACCTCTTTCTCTAACAAACTAGAGTGTAACATGTGAACGAATAAACAAGCAGGGTTATATGTGTGTGTGTTCATATACACGTACATACACATATTAAGATAGATAGATAGATAGATAGATAGATAGATAGATAGATAGATAGATAGGAAGATTATAAACTTATCAATAGTGACTTCTCCATCGCTGGATGGTTTGGCTAAATATTGACTGTCAATATATATATTTACCATAGGAATCTATGGGTGATTCAGCAAAATGCTAATGTGAGAATTATAAAATAACGAAGGCGGCAATAAGCAATACAAAACCAGAAAGGAAAAATTCAGTTGTCACTAATTGTGATTGATGGTGCTGGGTAGCACCTACATTTTGCTGAATCTACCATAGATTCATATAGTAAATACAATATACTGACAGTCGGGATTCAATCAAACCATCCAGCAATGGAGTAGTCACTACTGATGAGCTCTAATTTTAAGCGAAACTAGACTAGTGTAGTGATTTTGCTCGCTGTGGGGCGGTATCTCCCCTGTCAGTGTATGGAATTGTGCTTCTTTGTGGCTAAGGGATTTTAACTCTTATTTCTAGGATGTAGGTGGTACTCTGCATGGTCATCCGCAATTAGTGACAATTATGTACGTACGTACGTACGTGTGTGTGTGTGTGTGTGTGTGTGTGTGTGTGTGTGTGTGTGTGTGTGTGTGTGTGTGTGTGTGTATGCATGTATACGAAAAGACAAGACATGTTACAAATTAGAGCTGACATGAAGTGAATACGTAGAAATAACGATTACACAAAGTACGAGATATGATTAATATTTCCCTCCACCAAGATTGAGTAAAAGCACCCCAAAGCTCTGATCATCTTTATTTATCCTTTCCTTTTCATATAAGAACCAGAAATCTTTCACCTCCAAAGAGGCTATTAACATTTCAACTGCCGGAACCAGCAAGAAAGCACTTGGATTTCGGCTGCGATTTAAATATTAATATATTATTTGAGAAGCAGAAAATCTTACTCGTACGAGCAGCTCATCTCTGATATTCGCTATATATTAAGGAACTAATTCTTTCCATATCTGCACACAGTTGTTTCATATTGTTCATGCCAATTGTTTAGACATTCCATTTCCGCTTTGTTTTCTATACGATGCAATGACTACCATACCATCGTTGGAAGGCACTTTAAACTTTTAAGTCGTCTTTTCATAAGTTTAATCTTTCGGTTTCGATACTTTCTTTTCACTATATGATACTTTATTAATTTATTTTACCTCTTGATGCTCTCTTCAGCTGTTTGTGATTCTCTGCAGAAAAGATGATAGTCCAGATTTCTGCCAAAGCTTCCCTTATCTAGTACTTCGAGGGTACAAAGACGGCCCTTCCTTCTTTGCTTGGACAAAGGCAAATATGTTTTCTTGTCCCTGACTCCCAAAAAGTTTATGGCAAGGTGACGAGGGTAGTTTTATCACAATTTGTTACGCTCATGTTTAAAATTGGACTTTGTCTAAATACATGATTTCAATGCTGAACATAATTTTGACATAACTGCTTCCATCTCTGTATTTCTCGCTCGTCAAGTGGTGATGTGTCCGTGTACGAACATCAGTGTCATTTTTGGCTTGCTGCTACCGCCAATAAAATTGCTAAAAATGTTCATATTTGTGACATTGTTATAAAAATGTCATTTCTTAAATTTTTTTTTTTTTCAAACCTGTAAAAATAAAACCTGCTTCTTTGTCTGCAAACCTGCGTCCATGCAGATAAATGAGAAAATGCTATAATTTTTCCGAGCATAAACCGTATTTCTCCATCTGAACCCTGTCCAAAGAGATTTACAAATTCCGAACGTCTCAATATGCAAATAAAACGCACAAATAATCTATATAGTTGAACATAGTAGAAACCCAGCGTTTTGAAGAGCAACTTGAAAAAAACAAAAACAGCAATAATTTCTAATATAGGCGCCAGACCAACCGTTTGGGAGATAGCATGATATCATCGATACTGAAACTTGAATGACACTTTTTTTTATCGATTCCGATAAAAAATGTCAGGCAAAGGTGGATTTAGTGGACTTTGAACTTAAAGTGTAAAAGTCGAAATAAATATTGGAATGCATTTTTCGATGATCTGACGATACTGCTCGCTCGCAACAACAACAACAACAACAACAACAACAACAACAACAACAACAACAACAACAACAACAACAACAACAACAACAACAACAACAACAACAACAACAACA
>NC_068981.1:19318329-19324413 GCF_001194135.2 Octopus bimaculoides
AAAATACATATTTTACCTGTGAATTTGCGTGTGTAAACTGGGAATGCATACAATGAACTTCTCTGCCCTAGGTGTACGGAAAACACTCGGCAAGAAATGGAAGAAAATTTGAAGAAAGAAGAGGAAAACAACAACAACATAATAATAATAATAATAATAATAATAATAATAATAATCGTTTCTTTATTAACCCCTGAGGGTTCATATAAAACGATTGGGGACGGTACAGGACAATATAATACGAATAGAGTGGAGTTGAATAATGAACAACAATGACAATTCTAGCAATTAAAATCCCCAAAAGAGTGAAACTTCCAAGGCTTGCTCTTGGAAACCCGACAAAAAATACGATCGCCCTGACCTCTAGGGCAAGTGCCCTCCCCTCTTCATCACCGTCCATCTCGGGGCGCATGTTTAGAGTGAACCCGTTCACTCAGGCCATTAGTGCTACATTCACTCGCCTTTTAATAAAATTACTGGTGGGAGTAGTGCTTCCCTCTCTACCTTCTCTTTCAAAAAAGAAGGCGGGCTGATGATCTTCATGATGGACCCAGCTGATAGCCGGATCCGTCCTACACGCGACAGTAGGTGCTCGACATAAACCCACAAGTCAGCAATACTCGAGCACTGGACGAGGGAGTGCAGAAAGTTTCGTCGTTCTGCGCGCGTCTCGAGCAAGCCCGGCTGACAGCACTTTCATGCTTGTAGTGTTTATCCCGAACCAGTAGCACTGCCAGGAAGTTATTCATAGGAGTTTTTATTTCCTTTTTCCTTTTGTTATTCCTGCCGAATCTTGGCCATTTAGGATCTTCGACACCCCTCTCACCGCAGGACATGTCTGACTGGTTCAAACACAGAAGGGGCGTGTCTTGCGAAGATTTTTGCTGTTCTGTTAATAATAAAGTTCTTGTTTTGAGGGGTTGTGATGCTATTGTTTTTGCTGCTGTCTGGTATGCAGAAGCCATAGATGTTCGTGGGATCTCTGTTCTGTTTGCAGTTATTACTTCCACTGTTGTTCTTGTTGTTGCTGTTGTAGTGGTCACCTACCTCTACTGGTGCTCTTGCTGTTGTTGTTGCTGTGGTAGTAGTGTCAGCCAAAGTAGGGGGAGGGGTTTCTTCTTTCTTTTATTGTGGATAGAAGACCTTTAGATGATTTGTGTCCCCACATAGATGACGCTTCAGCTTTTTACCATCAGCTGTCACATGGAAGTTGGTGCCATCTGGTAAATTTATGATGTCCGGAATTGTTTCTAAACATTCGTTATCCATTTTCACCCACAACTCTAAGCCTTGCCCCAACCAATTTCGTTTATGCAGTTTCCGCACCTGTAGGATGTTTGTGTTGCGTTCTATGTCTAGGAGGACAGCTTTCGCCAACCAGTAGATGTCTGTTTCTGGTGACACCGCTAGTTTTTATTTTTGCTACTCTACGACCCAGGTATATGGGTACCAGAAGAAGATCCTCAAATTTTATGGTCAATGTGGAGTGCTTCCTTTACTTTATTCATACTTTCTGACACCCTACTCTGAGTAGCATGGATAATAATGACTGGGAAAGGAAGACCTTCCTTTAAGGAAACACGACGCGGTGCAGTAAAATCCGAAAGCAACTGCTATAAGCGGAAATCTAACTGGAGAGGAGCAGAAGTGACGGGTGGTCAAAAGCAACGGAGAAAAGTCATCGATAGCCTATGCTCCATAGAGAGCAAGGGGGTTAAAGAGGTAAGTTCGGTAAACAATAGTTATAATATCGGATGTGTTTCGGCCTTTTTTACGCATCCTTGGTGAAACTCAGACTTCATGCTACTTACCAAATTAATGAATTTACAGACTCGGTGATATTTTTTTTAATTCAACAATAATAACAATTCTTTCCGTTACAGGCACAAGGCCTGAAACTTTGGGGGAGGGAAGCTGGTCGAATATATCGCCCTCAGTGATCGACTGGTATTTATTTTATCGATGAAAGGCAAAGTCAACATTGGCGGAATTTGAATTCAGAATGCATTGATGAAGGAAATGCGTGCGACGATCCTGCCATATCGTCGTCTTAACCCAATGGTTTCAAATTTTGGCACAAGGCCAGTAATTTCGGGGAAAGAGGTAAGATGATTACATCGACTCCAGTGCTCAACTGGTACCTATTTTATCGACCCTGAGAGGATGAAAGGCAAAGTCCACCTCGGCGGAATTTGAACTCAGAAGGTAAAAAGGGAAGAAATACTGCTAAGCATGTTGCCCGGCGTGCTGACGATTCTGTGAGAAATAGGCAAATGGCAAACTCGAACCAGATTTTTTTATTGAGAGTTTGTTGTTTTCCTAGAAGCGGAGGTGTATAAGAAGGGTCATTTGCTGGGGGAAAAAATATATAAGTAATCAGTCTGATACACGCAACATAATGTAGAACTCTTGTAAAATAGCAACGCAAAGAAAAACAGAATCAATATTTACAGAAAAATAACTTCAAAACATTAGAGCGAGAAACATAAATCAAACTATTACAGAACTTCAGATTTAACTCATCCTGAATTAATAAAAAAATATATAAATAAATAAATAAAACTTCAGAAAAATAAAAACTATTCAACCGACATAAATAAACGACTAAAGATTTACGTTTATCACAGATGTTAAGTAGAATAAAAGTACTGCATTATATTTATTTATTTATTTACATTATATAGTTATATATATGTGTGTGTGTGTGTTTGTTTACTTTGCTTTGTAGCTTTTATACGCAAATCGTAAGTAAACGAACAATCGTAGAGTGTACATAAATACACACATTAATAGCATTAAGAATATTGAAATAAATATCTTCTTCAGACAATGGGTGTTTGCAAAACAATTGTGCAGCTAAATGGAGATAACCCTAAATTGACCGCATAAAACACAAGATAAATATTTGAGAAAACACCGATAGCTTCTTCCACAAAAAACCAAAAACAAAAACACATGTACACATATAAATGTATATGTTTGTATATGTGCTGATATATATGTGTTTGTGTGTTGGCGCAGGTGTGTCTGTGTAGTAAGAAGTTTGCTTCCCAAGCACATGATTCCGAGTTCAGATCCTCTGCGTGGCACCTGGCGCAAGTGTCTTCTACTATACCTTCGTGTCAAGCAAAGCCTTGTGAGTGGAGTTGGTGGACGGAAACTGGAAGAAGTCCATCGTATATGTAGTTACTTCCCCGTATCCTAGCGGTTCACCAAAAGAGATCGATGCAATAAGTACCAGGCTTTAAAACAAAATAAGCAGTGAGATCGATTCATTCGACTCAAAACTCTTCAAAACGGTGCCCCAGCATGGCCGCAGTCGAATGACTGAAACAAGTTGAAGAATATATCTGCATACATATTGTATGTATGCATCTTTATATATATATATATATATATATATACATATACATATATATGTCTGTGTCTGAGCTAACAAATGTATTGAATGATAGAAGTAATAAGATATTTTTTCGAACGCAGAGTAGCCCTTAGAACAGCAGAAATACTGGATAAATTACCTTTACAAGGAGGAAAAATTTGTCAACAACCAGCCACGGGATTCGAACCCAAATCCCTCAAAGACTCCAGCTGAGTCTTTACTATTAAGCTAAACTGCCCACTGACAAATTCACCGCCACATATATAATGATTTCTACAGAAAATGAAGGAATTCTCGAAAGCAGGAAGCATGTGGAGATATCTTAGAAAATTGGATAAATAGCCGCAGAAGAAGGGAAAAAATGGCCAGCAAGCCTCTGCAGAGAATCGAACCCTGTACCTCTCAAATTTTGAGACCCCTGACAACAAATACCGTCTTTCTATGAGACTAAATACTAACTTTGGGAATGTGAGAACTTTTTTTGTAAACAAGCTTGAAAGCACCAAGAGTGTTTCTGTAGAGTGTCCAGCCGGAATTTGAGAGATACTGAGCTCGATTCTCTGTCGAGGCTTGCTGACCCCTTTTTTTCCGTATTCTAAAAAGTATTTTTACCCGATTTTCTAAACTGTCTTCACAGCCATCCTGCGTTTGAGAATTCCTTTATTTTCTGACGAATACCAACACACTCGGAGCTCCCTCGGTATTTTGTAACCTTACATTTAACTTTCTGTAAATATACTTACAAATATACATACAGGCTTTCTCAGTCATTTGTACTCTGAGTAAGTTTGATCTTTTAATAAACATCTATAAAGGTAGCGAGCTGGCAGAATCGTTAGCACGCCGGATAAAATGCTTAGCGGCATTTTGTCCGTCGTTACTTTCTGAGTTCAAATTCCGCCGAGGTTGACTTTACCTTTCATCCTTTCGGGGTCGATAAAATAAGTACTAGTTGAACATTGGTGGTCGGTGTAATCGACTTAACCCCTTCCCAAAATTGCTGGCCTTGTGTCAAAATTTGAAACCAATATATAAATATCTATATATTTATACTTAATATTAATCGTCTGAAGATCTTCAGTCTGCTTTCTTTCTGTTTACATATATATATATATATATATATATATATATATATATATGTGTGTGTGTGTGTGTATGTGTGTGTGTGTATGTGTGTGTTGCATATCAAACCCAAGGTGTTATATTTAATTTATTTACCCGCATAATTGCTTGCATATCTGCTCACCTGGCTTCCTCTTATAGCCACTCTTTAACCCGTGGAATTGGTCCCTCGTAAAAGCATTGGAGTATCTATGGATCTCACCTGTCGAATATATATACATACAGATGTATAAATACACATATATGCAGACATATACATTTATCTTTTAAATTTTACATGTATTAATCATTTGACTGCAGCCGTGTTGAGGTACCGTATGTATACATTTAGGCGTAGGAAGGATTCGGAAGTTAAAAACATTTGCTTCGCAATCATGTGGCTTAATGTTTCATTCCATCAGGGCAATTGTTCTCTGTTATTGACTAAGAGCGAAATTTGGCTGCCAAAAACTGTATGGAAGCTTGTCGTGTATGTGTGTGTGTGTGTGTGAGCGTGCATGCACATGTGTGTCTGCTTATGTATTCCATACCTCGTGAATTAGCTGTTCGACAAATAGTTATCGGTAAGTATTAAACAAATACTGGGGGTGATATGAATGTTTGTTGGCAGCGCTTCCGCAAAAGATGAATAGAATATGTGTGTAGGAGGGGGGCTGGAAGGTTGTATATATATATATATATACAGACATGCATTCGCTTGTACGTGTCTGTGTTCAGATGTGAAATTTCATGTTTAATAACTTTACATTCACTAGAGACGTAATGAGAGTAAACATCAGGAAACATAGAGAAACAAATAAGAAACAATTCTCAATACCGTGTTGTTATGAGTGTTTCCTCAGTTATCTTCCCATAATGCATGGTAGTACATAAAAGCCTACAGACTGCAAACACAACCATCGTAATATTAGTATTAGAAATCTAGTGAAGAGAAAGTCAGTCAATACGCTTTGAAATGTAAAGCGAGATAGAGATGCCATAAAAAAAAAAAAATAAACAACTCTCAGACATGACACTGTTACCCCTAAAACAAAAAGTCTTAGAACATAGCAAGTTATGTTGCTAATAATAAAATGAATATAACACCTCGAAAACATACACAAGACCAAACAAACCAAGCGAACTCTATAAACATATCTACAATCAATTCTACAGAAAGCAAGAGACAAAGTAAGAAAAAAACTCCTAGTAAAAGCAAAATATAAGAACGTCAAAAATTGTTTAGAAAACCTAACAGAGAGAATAAAATAAAATTGAAAAAAATATAATGTAACAAGATGGAAGAAAGAAAACATATAACTTAAAATAGCAGCACTCACAAGTGAGAAGAGCGAAGCGTTTTAAAATACAAAAAAGAGCATTAGAAGAAATTGTGCAGAAGTCAAACGGTGAAATAGATATAACCTACGTAAACCACTTAGACTGTGTGCCAGGACAGAGTAGAAAAATATTTGATAAGGAAATAAATAACTAATCACTGTGGAAAATAAACATACAGAAGGAGATTAACCAAAATAGAAAGACTTAATCAATATTAACAGATATATATATATATATATATATATATATATATATATATA
>NC_068981.1:19324579-19326298 GCF_001194135.2 Octopus bimaculoides
TGTGTGTGTGTGTGTGTGTGTGTGTGTGTGTATATATATATATATATAAGACATAAAACGAGGAGGAAGTAAAAGGGTCATGCAAGAAAAACAATTTAAAATTAAAATAAAACAGTAATATTTGGTATTAAGGAATGTCTAAGACAGGTAATTGTCACAAAATCATAACAGATCAAATGAGTAAAAAGGAAAGAGAAACAAAGTATAAAAATGCAAAATGCTTCGCGAAAATATAAAGATAAATTCGTAGAAAACTAATGTAGAAAAATACAGAAATAATATCAAAGGAAGACATTGGAAATGTGTTGGGAACGGACTGTAATAGAGAGATCCAATGGATTATAGAGCAATAAACAAAACAAAAACTCTCTATACAGTAATGGACGTTAATAACAGATGAAGGACTATAAAAAACAAACATCGCTCACTGGGAAAGATACTTGGAAAATTCCAAGGCTTAATAAACACCAAAATGTCTTGCTTAGAAACTGCGCATTATTCGCGGTTGTTCAGCCGAAACATTAAACGCAATAGATGCAGGCATGGCTGTCTGGTTAAGAAGTGAGCTTTGCAACCAAGTGGTTTCTGGTTAGTCTCAGTACGTGGAACCTTGAGTGTCTTCTTTTATAGCTCCAGTGTAGCGATTTCAGTTTACCCACCCATTCAGCTTACTTCTCGGTAACTTAAAATCGCGTTCAGGTTACCAGGAGCGTAACTTGAAATCGATTTCATCCTACCTCGGTTATGGTTTCAGATTCTCCTACTCAAATCTTTCCTCAAATGTTCGTTACCATAGGGAAAATAAAACATTACCAATAAAAGGGAATTCGTCTGTCATCACGTTCTGAGTCCAAATGCCGCCGGAGTCGACTTTGCTTTTCATCCTTTCGGGGGTCGATAAATTAAAGTACCAGTTACGTACTGTAATCGACTGGTCCCCTCCCCGAAAATGTCAGGCCTTGTGCCTGTTCTAGAAAGGATTATTATTAAAGGGAAAAAGCTATGCCGGGTAAAATGCTATGCTGTATTTCGTCTTTCTTTACGTTCTGAGTTCAAATTCCTCCCAAGGTGATTTTACCTTTCATCCTTTCAGGGTCGATAAAATAAGTACCAGTTGAGCACTGGGACCAATGTAATCCAATTATCCCCTCCTCGAAATGGCGGCGGTAGAGTGGCGAGCTGGCAGAATAGTTAGCACGCCGGGCAAAATGCTTCGCGACATTTCGTCCGCCTTGACGATCTGAGTTCAAATTCCGCCGAGGTCTGCTTTACCTTTCATCCTCTCGGGATCGATAAAATAAGCACTAGTTTCGCACGGGAGTTGATGTAATTGACTTACCTTCTCCCCAAATTCCAGACCTTGTGCCTTTAGTAGAAAAGATTTTTATTAAAAGTAGCGGGTTGGCAGAATCGTTATCGTGCTAGAAGAAATACTTTGCGCCAAGGTCGACTAGCATTCCCTTCCCCCTCGAAATGACTGCCCTGCCTGAATTTGAAACTATTATTATTATTATTCAGTAGTTTTATTTTTATAGCGTGCTTTCACTTCACTACCGAGCGCAGCTCTGTGTGCCTTGGGTATGTGCTGTGGTTTGCTGTGATGCTCTTATGGTTACTGTATTATTATTATTGTTGTTGTTGTTGTTGTTGTTGTTGTTGTTGTTGTTGTTGTTGTTGCTGCTGCTGCTGCTGCTGCTGCTGTTGTTGTTGTTGTTGTTG
>NC_068981.1:19326499-19333535 GCF_001194135.2 Octopus bimaculoides
TGAATCACCATAGAATATACAATTGTTTATTCCCGAGAGAAAGAAAAATTTTGTCTTTCATTGCTACATATGCAATCTAATCTGGAAAATAACCATAGCGAGGGACATTCCACAGTTGAATAAGAACAGTCACAAACAATGAAAGAAGACATGCACCCAACACCAGAGCTGAAGACACCTCCGAAAGGGGGTGGCCCTGCCACGTCAACACGGTAGAGGAGTAGGGGCCGAAACCGGACGTGGTTCCTCCTGATGATGTCTTGAGCTAACTGGATCCTATAAAGGAGCTGTTGTGGTAGCAGACCACGAAACATGGTTGAAATTCCTGTTATACCTCAATACGCCAAAAGTTTTGTCTTCCAGTCGTGGGGTAAACCAGAGCCACCTTAGCAGCATTGCAGGCTCCCCACGAGCAAATCAACACACTGGGCAGTATAGTATTCATATAGTATTCATAGAAGGTGGCGCGCTGGCAGAAACGTTAGCACGCCGGGCGAAATGCCTAGCGGTATTTCGTCTGCCGTTACGTTCTGAGTTCAAATTCCGCCGAGGTCGACTTCGCCTTTCTTCCTTTCGAGGTCGATAAATTAAGTACCAGTTATGCACTGTGGTCGATGTAATCGACTTGATCCCTTTGTCTGTCCTTGTTTGTCCCCTATATGTTTAGCCCCTTGTGGGTAATAAAGAAATAAGTATAGTATTCATTGACAGCAACCCACAACATACATAGATAAGAATTGGTCCCCTTGATACGTGAGGTCCGTGAGCATCTGCCCGTGTACCCATCCCTTCAAACGATCCTGGAATTGTCGTTAATATCATGTTCATAACTTATATAGATGTAAACCTGCATAGCATACATACATACGTATCGAATTTAACTATTCTCCGTAGATTGAAAAAGTGGTGAACAGCCTTAATCTATTTTCGACCGTTATAGGGGCTTCATCAGAAGTATCTACATCACTTGATCCATTGCAGAAAAAGAAATTACCAATCTGTTTAAGTACACATTAAATCCAGTAGTTCCAGAGTGTTGAAACTAATAATTTGCTTAGTATAAGTGTTTAACTCTTTATTTAATATCACAGACTCGTCAATGGAGAACCCAGCCCACACAGTATCAAGGTATGATATAATATATGTAAAAGTAGACATTATAAACATGTCAAGTTTACTTATTTCTCCATTAGACCTGTACCTTTCACTTTTTCCAATCTTCCTACATTGATTTTTCTTTCAAGAGCTTGGCATTTACATCAGTAAACTCATATTTTGTACACTTTATCTTCTGCTATTAAGTGGTCGCTAATATTTCTCCTCTCCATTATTACGATCAGTCACTTGTATGCTGATATAAGACAAGCAGTGAGCCTATAATGCCGTGACATATTGATCTATAGCAATTTTCCAAAACCAACACCGGCTATCAAGCGGTGGGGAACAAGCAAACACACACACACACACGTGCACGCACATACACTCACTCAAACCTACACTCACTTGTATATGTGTGTGTGTCTTATATATATATATACACACACACGTCGTATATATATATATATATATATATATATATATATATATATATACATATATATATATATACATATATATATGCGTGTGTGTGTGTGTGTGTGTATACGAAGGTCTTCCACAGTTTTCTTTTAACAAATTTACTAATAAGGCATTGGCCTGTTATTGGTCTGTTATGCCCGTTGTAAAGACCTCAAGCTATTCCCACCGTTTCAATAACCACTCGGGTAACTTGCTCCTGATTTTGAATTAACCCCTGCATTGTTCACATTGATTCCGATAAAATGATAAATTCTAACGCCTCCAACTGAGATTTTTACAGCATTAAACACGTGTAACATTCATGATAGTTAGGAAATCTTAAAATGCGAAAATAATAAGAATATTGGATTTTATACATCCCTTGAACATTTATATCATACCTAGAAAAAGGAAAAAAAAGCCATTTAGCATAAAAGAATTTGAGTCTGTAATTTTTAAAAATAAAAAAAACATGGGTGCTTTCTTTTTTAATGAGAAACTGATTTTGATAAAAACACATACACCTTCAATGTAAACAAAATATATTTAACGGAATGCATTAATACAGTTTAAATGCAAACGAAATGTATTTAGACAAAACAAAATAAATCTATGCTTAAATGCGAATGATATGCGGTTATATACAAAATGAAATATATTTATACACATCAAATGCGAGCGATATACATTTATACACAAACACACGTGTGCCTAATACATGCACATACGCAGAAAAACATTGGCACATACATTAATGATCTTCCTCATTATGTCCCTTGAGAGAAACCTGTCAAGTTTTTCTGGAAGTATTTATAAATTATTTTTATAAATAGTTATTTATGCAAGAAAAATTACATTTGCAATAATAATAATAATAATAATAATCCTTTCTATTATAGGAAGAAGACCTGACTTTTGTAGAGAGGTGCTAATCGATCATATCGACCCCAGTGCTCAATTGGTACTTATTTTATCGACTTCGAAAAAATAAAGGACAAAGTCAACCTCGACGGAATTTGAACTCAGAACGTAAAGATGAACGAATTATAGCTAAGCACTTTGCCCGACGTGCTAACGATTTTGCAAGTTTGCTGTCCTAATAATGATAATAATAATGGTTTCAAATTTTGCCACAAGGGCAGTAATTTTTGGAGGGGAGGAGATGGGTCGATTACATCAACCCCAGTGCTCGAGTGGTAGTTATTTTATCGACTCCGAAAGAATGAAAGGCAAAATCGACTTCGGTGGAATTTGAACTCAGAACGCGTAAAGATGGACGAAATATAGCTAAGCATTTCGTCTGATGTGCTAACGATTCTGCCTGCTCGCTGCAACAACAACAACAACAACAACAACAACAACAACAACAACAACAACAACAACAACAACAACAACAACAACAACAACAACAACAACAACAACAACAACAACAACAACAACAACAAAGGAGATGTTTTCAGATGTGTTCGTTACTGAGAAGACAAAATTAAGCCGAAACACAACAAAACACTGTCGATCCGCCGACGGTATTACAAGTGCGCTCTGATTTTAACATACAAGCCTCTTTGAGAAGTTTTTCTGGAAACAAAATATTACAGCTAGCATCGTTCCACACTTGTATATACAAGACACATCATTATTCTAACCTAATACTGTTCCAAGTGCGTTTGTTAATTTAAAAGAAAGTAAATTATGCTGGGCAAAATAGACATTGAACCCTGGAGCTGCTAAAAAATAGATGTAGCATGAAAGAAAACTGAAACCTTGGTGATGTAGAAATAATTGACAGTTGGAAACATCTAAATCAATATAAAACAACACAATTGCAAATTGAGTGTGAGTGAGTGTGTGTGTGTGTGTGTGTGTGTGTTTGTAGTACAGTTACTGTTAAGAAAGATTCAAAACACAAGGAGCAAAAATAAAACAGTAATTTATAATATAACATTTGTTATATTCCTCCAATAGTGTAAATTGGCAAGGCGGCGACCTTGCAGTATTGTTTGTATGTCTGATAAAATGATTAGTGACATTTCTTCCGGGGTTTTGCGTCTGGGTTAAAATGCTACTGAAGTCAATTTTGTGTTTTATCCTTTTACTGTACCAGTTGAACACTGGGTTCGATCTACTGATAAAGTCTTGAACAGAAGGGTTAATAGTAGCAACCAGGGACAAACACTTCTAAGTCTGACATTAGCTAAAATGAACCCTCGCTAGCTCAAAATGAAACTCATGAATTATACACGCTGACCACAAGGAGCATTTTGTGAAACAATTAAGCATAGAACCACTTCACAGGGTACTCGTCACTTTCCTGAAACCACAATTATTTCTCTCTTCCAAATAGTCCGAGGTCGAAAATGTGAACCTAAGCCACTTGTATTACTTTTTCCTGGCACACTTCTCTTCTTTCCTTTCATTTTTGTCTCTCCGTCGACTTTCCTCTAACATCCGAGAAGGACTGTCCGAAACGTTACACTTTTATCTATAACTTTTACTCATTAAGTATCGACTTGATTATATCAACTGTGACCATTCTTGTTTTTTTGTATTCAATTTGCATTATTCTTATATACATACATACATGCATGCATCCATTCGTACATACATATATACATACATATATACATACATACATACTCTTTTATTCTTTTATTTGTTTCACTCATTTGACTGCGGCCATGCTGGAGCACCACCTTTAGTCGAACACATCGAACCCAGGACTTATTCTTTGTAAACCTAGTACTTATTCTATCAGTCTCTTTTGCCGAAACGCTAAGTTACTGGGACGTAAACACACCACCATCGGTTGACAAGTGATGGTGGGGGGACAAACAGACACACACATACATATACATATAAATATATATATATATACGACGGGCTTCTTTCAGTTTCCGTCTACCAAATCTACTCACAAGGCTTTGGTCAGCCCGAGGCTATAGTAGAAGACACTCGCCCAAGGTGCCACGTAGTGGGACTGAACCCAGAAACATGTGGTTGGTAAGTAAGCTACTTACCACACAGCCACTCCTGCGCCTTTCATACATACATACATACATGATGATGGTAGTCCCTCGCTATCTGTGAAAGACGGTTCTGGAATTTCTGGTTGGGGACGACCTGCACAAATGATTTGTTTATTGTAATCAAACGTATATCCTTTACATTCGCTCCCTCCTTCTACTAAATCGACGTTACCTGAACTGGTGCACGGTGTACCACACGTCAAGCGTCGAAACGATCGCAGAGTAACTTGAGGTGAAGTGTTTTGCTCAAGAACACAACCAGGTCCAGGAATTGAAACCACGAACTTTCAATTGTGGGTGCAACGCCCTAACCACCGGGCCATGCACCTTCAACATACATTCATACACACATATACATACATACATACGGACAATACATACATGCATACATACATACATACGCACATACATACGTACATACATGCGCACATACATACATTCATACATACATACATACATACGCACATACATACAAACATACATACATACGCACATACATACATACATACATACGCACATACATACAAATCTGCATACATACATACATACATACATACATACATACATACATGCATACATACATACGTACGTTCGTAGAAACAATTGAATAAATCGCTATTTTTACTGGCAGCTTATCAAGCATTACAAAATGGATACCAAAGAAAAACAGCAACGAGATAATCCTGAAAAGGTTAGCTGGCCATTCATATTCTTGATGATATGGTTGTTTAATCACAGGTCAGTTTCTAATCGATTGAGCAGGCTTACGATCAAAGGTGTTCCAGTAATAGCCTTGCTGTTTTGTTTTATTATTATTATTATTATTATTATTATTATTATTATTATTTGTCCTTCCATATTATCACACTTAGACTGTTATTTCAGAGGTATTTGGTTGCTAGCAAATCGAATGAATGTTTAGAGACTTACTCTCTGAACAACAAGTTGCAAGGTTTAACAACACTGCAGAACATAGACACAAATTCATACAACCTTAAAAGACCACAAAAACCGAACGTGTCCTACGACTGTAATTTTAAATCAAGTTCCAGGAATATATCAATCAATGATACGGAAAATATAATGAAAGCTTTCTAAATACAATATATATATATAGCTGGGAGTTGTGGCGTGCTCCTGTAATCCAGCTACTCGGAGGCTTGGTTGGTTGGCCGGTTTGAGGATGGGAGTCCTGGTAGTCGGTCTTCTATGGCGATCGGGTGTCCACGCTAAGCTCGGCATCAATATGGTGCTGAAGAGGGAGCTCATCAGGACCAGGTTGTCTAAGGAGGATCGCTTCTGCCCAGGGCGAAAACGCATATATATATATATATATAATACAAAAAATATATATGCATGTATACCCACATATATGTACATACTTACATCTACATGTGTATATAGATGCATATGAGGGTACAGGACGTTAGAATAATGAACTACAGACAACGGAACGAACACATAGGAAAACAGATAGCCACATGGATCCGGGTTCAGTCCCACTATGTGACACCTTGAGCAAGTGTCTTCTACTAAAGCTTCGGGCCGACCAAAGCGTTGTGAGATGATTTGGTAAACGGATCCTGAAAGAAGCCCATCATACATATGTGTCTGTGTCTGTGTCTTTTTTTCTGTGTTTGTGCCCCACCACCACTTGACAACTTAGCGGTTCGCAAAATGAAACGATAGAGTAAGTACCAGGATTTACAAATAGTTACTCTATTAACTAATATGTACTAGGGTCAATAGATAAATAGATACATGCATGTAAGTATGTATACATATGTGTATGCGTATGACCAATGGACCAATTAATACCATCGAATTCAAAGCCGTTTGGTTGCAAAGCGGACGTCTTAATTACGTGGCCACGTAATTATCTCATCTTTTTTTTACTTCATTATCACTGTCTACATTCTGATTATCTGTTCAATTGTTTCCTCCACTATTGCATGCACTCAATATGCGTGAAATAACGTTGTGTTTCTGGACAGTGCGAGTTCAATTCCCACTGGTGTCAATTTTGCTTTTCCACTTTCGAGGAATCTGTAAAATAAACACTAGACATCTGTTGAGGTCGATTAAATCAACTTATGTTCCTCTCACAAAATTTGTAGCCTTTAGCTAAAATCAGAAATCAATATTCCTTATTATTATCATTATTATTATTATTGTTGTTATTATTATTATTATTATTATTATTATTATTATTATTATTATTATTATTATTATTATTATTATTATTATTATTTTGTGATTTATTGTGAATTTGTGTTCTTTTTCTTTACCTTATTTTTTTCTATGCTATACCGCACTATCAAGTCAACTTTGATTATTGGCTATGTTCCCATAACATAACAATAACAACGTGACCGTGTGGTGTGAATGTGTGTGTGTGTGTGTGTGTGTGTGTGTGTGTGTGTGTGTGTGTGTGTGTGTGTGTGTGTGTGTGT
>NC_068981.1:19333950-19338676 GCF_001194135.2 Octopus bimaculoides
CAGTTACTTTTTTGGAGCCACCCACGTCCTTTTGGTATCTCAATTATAATTATTCATGGTGCATACGTGTGGCTTTTGCCAAACGTTTATCATATTGTGCTCTGTGTGCTCCGCCCCATTTCCTCCTCAGACAGCACAATATTCTTCCTGCAGGCCATTCAGCACTTCCACCCAGTTATTGTTAATTGTTTGGACAATCATGAATTTCAGGTGCTCCCATGGGAAGTTGGTACTTTGTTTGGTTTTTTTTTTTCGTAGGGAACTTTCTAGCGTTTTGCATTCGGTTTATAATCATTGGTTTTTCTTTTTGTCTTTCTGTCCGCGACAGTTTCTCACATTTTTCCAGGATATTTCTCTTTTCTGTCGCCACAAAATAATAGAATATGACTAACTGCTCCTGTGTCTGTAGCCAGCATTGTACTGGCAAAGAAGACCCTCCCCCTCCACCACCACCAGCAGTTTCTCGGTTCCCTATCTCGTTGGCCCCTGATGCCGATGTTACTAGCCCTGAAGTGATTTCATTTATCCCTCTTTCTGCTCTATTTATACTCGGGGCTTCGGATATTGGTGTTGTTGACACCAAGGAAGCAGTAACCATAGTCTTCTACAACTGTTTCCGCTCCCTCCCATCTTTTTCCTCTTTTCCCTTTCTGAGGCGTAGATCATCACGTGGTTCAGGTTCATATTAAAGCTGTCACAAGATTTCGAGTGAAAGTAGCAAAATGGGTAAACCAAAATTAACTAATCCCCACAAAATGTAACAAAATAAAATGAAAATATTTCAGATTGAAGAATTTCAACCATGTTTCATGATCTGCTATCAGAAGAGCTCCTTTATAAGATCCAATTAGCTCAAGTCATCATCAGGAGGAACCACATCTGGTTTCGGCCCCTACTCCTCTGGCAGAAACGTTAGCACGCCGGGCGAAATGCTTAGCGGTATTTCGTCTGCCGCTACGTTCTGAGTTCAAATTTCGCTGAGGTCGACTTTTCCTTTCATCCTTTCGAGATCGATTAAATAAGTACCAGTTACGCATTGGGGTCGATATAATCGACTTAATCCGTTTATCTGTCTTTGTTTGTGCCCTCTATATTCAGCCCCTTGTGGACAATAAAGAAATAAGAATCGTTACACGCCGGGCGAAATGCTTAGTGATATTTCGTTAGGAGTTCAAATTCCGCCGAGGTCGACTTTGCCTTTCATCCTTTCGGAGTTGATAAATTAAGTACCAGCTGCGTACTGGAGTCGAACTAATCGACTGCACCCCACTCCCACCGCCGCAAAAAAAATCTCGGGCCTTGTGCCTAGAGTAGAAAAGACTACCTTTCCTTTGTGAAAGCGCATGGCTTAGTGGTTAGGGTATTCGGCTCACTTCGTAAGGTCGTGAGTTCAATTCTTGGCAGCACGTTCTGTCCTTGAGCAAGACACTTGCTCCACTCCACTCACGTTGCTCTAGTCCACTCAGCCGGCAAGAACGAGTTGCACCTGTGATTCAAGGTGCCAGCCCTGTCACACTCTGTGTCACACTGAATCCCCCTCAGAACTACATTAAGGATACGCGTGTCTATTTAGTGCTCAGCCACTCGCACGTTAATTTTACGAGCAAGCTTTTCCGTTGACCAGATAAACTGGAACCCTCCTCGTCGCAACCGACGCAGTACCAGTATCCTTTCTTCGCTATCTAAATCCTTTTACATGTCATTTCCCTTTCTTCGTCTTTTTGTGCCATCTTTTGAGATGACTTCCATTTCGTGCAATTTGTTTCAAGGTAGTTTTTTGATACATAAAATTTTGCATAGGCGCAGGAGTGGCTGTGTGGTAAGTAGCTTGCTTACCAACCACATGGTTCCGGGTTCAGTCCCACTGCGTGGCATTTTGGGCAAGTGTCTTCTACTATAGACTCGGGCCGACCAAAGCCTTGAGTGGATTTGGTTGACGGAAACTGAAAGAAGACCGTCGTATATGTGTATATGTATATATATATGTATGTGTGTGTGTGTGTGTGTCTGTGTTTGTCCCTCCCCCAACATCGCTTGACAACCGATGCTGGTGTGTTTACGTCCCCGTAACTTAGCGGTTCGGCAAAATAGACCGATAGAATAAGTACTAGGCTTACAAAGAATAAGTCCTGGGATTGATTTGCTCAACTAAAGGCGGTGCTCCAGCATCGCCGCAGTCAAATGACTGAAACAAGTAAAAGAGTAAAAGAGTAAAGAGAGAGTATTCATAGAAGTTTTCAATGAAAGCGATTTTTCCTCAGATATTAATCAATAGAGAAACTATTATTTCAGTACCAGTTAAAGAAGTTGAGGCGCAATGGCTCAGTGGTTAGGGCAGCGGACTCGCAGTCGGAGGATCGCGCTTTCGATTCCCAGACCAGGCGTTGTGTGTGTTTATTGAGCGAAAACACCTAAAGCTCCACGAGGCTCCGGTAGGGGGTGATGGCGACCCCTGCTGTACTGTCTCGCCCCAACTTTCTCTCACTCTTTCTTCCTGTTTCTTGAATAACGCTGTGATGGACTGGCGTCCCATCCAGCTGGGAGGGGGACACATATGCCATAGAAACCGGGAAACAGGGCCCAAGAGCCTAGCTAGGCTTTAAAAGGGCGAATCAGAAGAAGACCAGTTGAAGAAGATTGGAAAATTTGTCATTGATTTTGACAGTCAAGGAAAACATATTTGTCACCTCACTTTTCATGGAAAATATTGTACTAAAATCTTTCTCGTTCCTTTTCTGATACCATCTTGTAATGTAATTTTTCTCTCTCCAATTTTGGCAGCAAATGGGCTAATTTACTGTAAAGATCCTCGAGAAACTGTGACCAGAGTATAAAACAAAATCGTTGATTCATTTACTTTGCAAGTCAAACACGAAAATCATTGGCTTTTTACTTCTAAGTTCTTGAAGCTCATTCAGAAGAAATTTCCTCTTTATTTTCCTAATAAATACTTTCAACTTTGGCACCACGATAAATGCCATTGGTGTTAAATTAAGCTGGAGAATTAGCAGCATTGATCTTAGAGACATCGTTATTCCTTAGAATTTCTTTCTGAATGAAATTACTCAGGATTCCTTCAAAACTCAACTTAATAGCGTTCTTAAGTTTGAGAATTCCAGAACTTTCTACTTGAAATTTTATAGGGATCTTATTTACGCCTGGCAATATTATTAGAAAATATTGGAACGTTTTCATATTCAGCTAAGTACCCCGGTCAGTTTGACAAATATCAACATTCACACTTTGCTTAATTCTTCTAAATAATCTGGTACTTCTGGACAAACCTTTGATACCTGTAAAGTGCATTCAAGGATAAGCACACAGTGCATATGAAGAGAGATAGGAGTGTTTGCTTTAGTAAATATTAAACATCCCTTTTCTGGTCCATCATAACAGGCATTATCACTTACAAAGCCGATAAGGTTATTAAACGGAATACCTTGCTGTTTAAAGGAAGATTCAATGGAATTATAAATTCTCTGAACAGTGCAATCTTTAATCTCATTATTCTATATAGCAATCATAATACCCAGATACCAACTCAAGTTACTTAAAAGTAAATACGTCGGTTGTTTTATCTAAAATTGAGAAACTTTTGTTTCTGCAATTGAGAAATAAGATTGTCAAAATAAGTATTACCGATAATATGACATGGGTTTAGCAATTTGGGAATCAGGGTAGATATTTCTAATGAGGCTAACTAAGGTGATGTGTTTTATAGGCAAACTATACTCAGCAATTAACGCACATACTTCCATTTCTCATGCTGCTACTTGAGCTACCTGAAAGGAAAAACGAAGAGCCTTTATAAAGTTTCTTTAAGAGTCTGTTTTCCAAAGATAATGACTTTTAATGATTTTCTATCTTTACGATGTCTTTCCAACAATGTTACACCTCCCACAATTTTACGGATACGAATTTGCACAAAACTGTATGTATTTTACTATCAGACATTTGGTTTCCCCTTCGTTTTCCATCGAGAACGCTCCGGAAAATAGTATGAACATTGATCAATGCAAAATGTCCGTGTGAATGGGCCTACTCTGAAAATTCACTTGTAAACCGGAGGAGTTGAGAAGGAGAGGGGCGCCAACCGAGGGGCCCCTAGCGGTCGGGGTAACTAGAATGTGCAGGACAGATGTGTGGAGTTCCTAGGTTGCCTCTGGGAGGAATTCACCCCTTTGGAGAATTTTTTATTACTTAATTGTATTGTTATTGCTATTTATAGTATATTCGACATAGTTCCAAACTCCACTTGTCCCTTCTGTTGTATTGTCTCTATTTGTTTTGTGTTCGGCCCTTGTGGCCAATAAAAAAATCATTATTGTCATATTTGTACATCAAACAAATCAGATGAAACCAATAATGGGAAACAAATATTTCAAATCAGTCCCCAAAATGTTTCTACTCTCGTTCGATTTGGCGATGAAGTTATTCAGGAGGATGTTTATCGTGTTTATCATTGCTCCCACAAAAACTTTAGTGGGTGCACCTGCACCCTCTATTCCCGAGCTCATGACATGGCTACAGTTGGAACAATGGCTTAGCAACAAAGTAGCAAGGGTTCTCAGTAGCCTACGTCAACGGCACTTTTAGCATTTCTTTCTTAATTGAAACGAATAAACTCGATTTAATACACATACACATGCACACACTCGTATCCACAACACACACACACACACATATATATATATATATATATATAGATATATACATACATATATAT
>NC_068981.1:19338890-19339682 GCF_001194135.2 Octopus bimaculoides
TACATATACATACACACACACACACATATATATATATATATGTATGCATGTATGGATATATAGATGTATATATATGGCGTACGTGTATATGTGTATATCAGTGTGTGATATTGGCTGACAGTGTGTCAGCGTTGCTTTCTGTAATACAATATATTTTTGTCAAGATAGTAATTTAAAAGCGCACAAATTTTTTCTACGGCAAAAGGAAAACTAATTTCTAATATCGCTTTAATTTCAATGATATATATGTGTGTATGTGTGTGTGTGTGTGTGTGTGTATCGAAAAGTATGTATGTACATATGTGTATATATACATGCATACACACACACATATACATTTGACAGAGAGGGAATTTTATTTAAGCATTGTATTATAATTTCCTGAAATATCAATTGGCTTCAATTCGTTAAATTTTGAAAATTACGCAAATCACTTTAATGTTTTATTTATATTTAAATTTCTAGTCTTCATTCTTATTTTTTTCTTCTTTTGCCTTTCTCTTCATTGTTTATCAGCCAGCAAACGCAGTGAAATTTAGCATGTATAGTAGTTGTTTCAACACACACAGACACAGACAGACACACACACACACACACACACACACACACACACACACACACACACACACACACACACACACACATATGTATGTATATGTATATATAAGGATTTACTTTTTGTAATGAGATAAAAGACCAAGGCTGTGTATAATATAGAACATTTATAAATAGAATGTCTTACAGCTGTTTCCAGGGTATTTATTATATCCCTTCATCGGAGACGGTGTGAGA
>NC_068981.1:19339692-19340326 GCF_001194135.2 Octopus bimaculoides
TAATATAGAACATTTATAAATAGAATGTCTTACAGCTGTTTCCAGGGTATTTATTATATCCCTTCATCGGAGACGGTGTGAGAGGATGATTAAGTAATAGTTAGTTTAGTTAACATAGGAAATAGAGAGTGAATGTAGGGATACTGTATTTGTAAATCCAATTTTTAGGCAGAATGGTATACATATAAGATTCCAATACCTTGTGAGTAAAATACAATTGTTTTTAAGATTGGTCGTTGCCTTTGTAAATCCATTATTAAGATTCCAATACCCTATGACTAAAATCCGACAGTCTTTGAAATTGGTCATTCCAAATACAGATGTATATATCGCTATTTATTTGTATGTATGTGTGTGTTTCGGTATAACGTACGGTATAGCATACGGTTACATACATGCATACACACACACATACACATACATATACATATAGGCGCGGGCGTGACTGTGTGGTTAGAATTTTGCTTCCAAACCGCATGATTCCGCTTTCAGTCCCACTGCGTGGTACCTTGGGAAAGTGTTTTCTTCTATAGCCTCGGGCCGACCAAAGCCTTGTGAGTGGATTTAGTGGATGGAAACTGAAAGAAGCCCGTTGTATATATAAATATATATATATATATACATATATATATAT
>NC_068981.1:19341656-19342986 GCF_001194135.2 Octopus bimaculoides
CACCAAAATATTGATACTTAAGAATCTAATTTCCTGAGGGTCGCATATGTATAGGAGACTAATTTTGTTGTATTTTTAGGGATTTCAATGGCAACAAAAAGAGTAATGAATTAAATAAAGGGAATTGTAACGTCTGTAGACGAGAAATAATAATGATTTACATACAAAAAACATAGAAACAAAGGCAGAAACGGAATGAGATGCTCGAAATAGAAGCCAGACTCCTTCAAATCTTGACGTACCGTCATGACAATAAAAGAACACTACATTAGACAATGTAATTTCTGGCTGTAGAAAAGATAGGATGGCTACGGCTGAAGCACATTTAATCATAGGTATAATCAATTGAAGTTAACCTAGGATTAAACAAACGGTTTGCCTTACAAAAGCCCCAAAAGAAATCAAATAGGAGGGAGTGTAAATATTTAAAATCATATTTTTTACGGCACTCACACTAAATTAAAGCTTCGGAATAATTTTGTGGTCTTCGCGGGTCGTAAGAACTGACGTGTTCATAGAAACCCCACTGAAGTGAATATGTTTTGCGCTTAATATCTACCTGCACTTTATCACAAAGCAGATGAAGATCCAAGGATGACCATCATTACCGATACTCGTAGCTGTAACCCTGATATTTTATCGCCTTTATACGGAGACTCAAGTCTGTAGGCAGGCTGGTGGTACTCCAACTCTGCCTATCGGCTCACTTCACTCGTGAACCCCCAAATCAAGCATATATATATTCTGGGCAATGGTTTTATATTCCATTTTCCGGTCCTTGGGCAATGGAAAACATGTCGTTCCATACATCGGCCAGAACTTTGAGGAGGCATAGTAACCTCCTCCATATTTCGAAAGACAAAAGTATATCACTTTCTACCTTACACTTCAATTAAATCATTAAATAAAGAGACAAAATGATTTTTAATATATCTCCTTTCTTTTGCGCCCTTTTTAAAGCCTGACCAGGCTCATGGGCCTGGTTTCCCGGTTTCTATGGCGTATGTGTTGCCCCCAGCTGGACGGGATGCCAGTCCATCGCAGCGTTACTCAAGAAACCGGAAGAAAGAGTGAGAGAAAGTTGGGACGAAAGAGTACAACAAGGGTCACCACCACCCCCTGCCGGCGCCTCGTGGAGCTTTAGGTGTTTTCGCTCAATAAACACACACAACGCCAGGTCTGGGAATCGAAATCGAGATCTTCCGACCGCGAGTCCGCTACCCTAACCACTGGGCCATTGCGCCTCCACAATATATCGCTTTTACAATTTTTTTTTCTTTTTTTGCTATATTGGAATTGGTTCATATCCAACGCTCTCCTCTGGCTTCCC
>NC_068981.1:19343076-19346033 GCF_001194135.2 Octopus bimaculoides
ACTTCTTACCTCGAGGGAAAAAAATCTGTTTCACTACTTCAGGAGACCCTGTTAAAACGTAAACGAACGCTTACAAAAACATAGAATATAAAATGTCCAAGGACAAATCTCATTCTCCATTCCAAAGCAAAGTGGCTATTAAAATATTCCAAATCCTTTAAACTTTTTTGCATACAACTTGGTATTTGACAGCATTAATTCACTTCGTAACATAATAATAATAATAATAATAATAATAATAATAATAATAATAATAATAATAATAATAATAATAATAATGATGATGATGATGATGATTTCATTTATTTGCCACAAAGACGAAGGATGAGGGGGCCAATATAGAGACAGACATAAAATATGTGAGTTTACATATAATAATGAAATGATGAAAAAAAATGTAAGCATACACGGTACACACTGAAATAGAAAAGACATACACATAGCATACAAAGGTAAAAATAATAATAATAATAATAATCTTCAATCAACAACATCACGATACTGGGTATTGTGTGACGTCTTAATTAATAATAATGATGATGATGATGATGATGATGGTGGTGGTGGTGGTGGTGGTGGTGGTGGTGGTGGTGATAATAATAATAATAATAATAACAAGAAGAAGAAGAAGAAGAAGAAGAAGAAGATGATGATGATGATGATGATGATGATGATGAAGAAGAAGAAGAAATAACAATAATGGTTTCAATTTGTGGCACAAGGCCAGCAGTTTTAGGTAAGAGGGTTAGTCGATTACATCGACCACAGTGCTCGATTGATACTTATTTTATCGACCTCGACAGGGTGAAAGGCAAAGTCGACCTCGGCGGAATTTGAACTCAGAACATAAAGACGGATGAAATGCAGCGAAGCATTTTGTCCAGCGGGCGACGACAACGAAAACGACGACGCCGACGACGATGATGATGATGATGATGATAATAAATAAATACATAAATTAAAAAACACTTTGTTGGTCACAAGAACCGCAGGAATATGACATCACAACTAAAAAGGTCTGTGAGGGTTTACATACACAGGCGTAAACAATGAGAACAGAAACAATTTACAAGGAAATTATTACAACAAAATTCCCTGATAGGAGGGAATACCATCCTGCAGTAAGCAAGGAACCCCACAGATCCTGGATCATCCCCACCACTCAGAGGTGCCCCTCTCCTATGCATTCTCTTCATCCTATTGGTACAAGTTTGATGTAGGTTCACTCCCTCGAACTATACTTACCACATTCATCCACCTTTCATCAAAATTAATGGCGGGCAGTGTCTCCCTCTCAAACTCACCTTCCTTTTCAAATTAAATTCTAAAAAACTGACGAGTGTTTGACCAAAGAGAATTGTTCCTGTCTTTAGGCCTTTCAGATTTTTTCCACTGCATCTCTTTCGCCATAGTCTCGAAGCACAGGAAAACTGCCAACTACGATTTTCGGCTGAAAAGTCTATAGAGTGACCAAGATTCTCTCATAGAATGTGACCAGCGGTGTTGCAGTGCTTGGATCCCATTGGTGAAGAAACGTACCTTCTCTTGGTCAAAAAAGTCAGTAACAGTAGACAGGACGTCATCAATATTGCGATATTAGTCCTCAGCCAAGTTTTTTCCATGTTAGAAAACAGATGAGTCAGATGGGGCCAAATCAAGAGAATAGGGTGGGTGATCAGCCACTTCTAAACTACTGTCGCGGACTTGTGTGCTGGAGGATTGTCCGGATGAAACAAGACACCACCCATCAGTTTTCTGGTGATCTGGTCTTGATAGGCTTTCGCAGATGCCTAAGCAAGCTGGCATAGTATTCTCCATTGATGGTGTGGCCCTTTTGAAGATAGTTAATAGACACAACACTTTTTGCATCCCAAAAAACTGAGACCATCACCTTCCCCCAACATGAAATGACTTTGGCATTCTTTGGAGCAGGTGCAGAGGGTTGATTCCACTACATGGATTGTCTCTTTGTCTCTGGCTCAAAGTGATGAACTCAACGCTCATCCTGGGTTAAGAAACGTTCAAGGAAACCAGCTGGATCTACCTCAATGTCAGATTTGCTGCAATGTGATCAGCTTGGTGCTCTTTTGGTCAGGTGTCAGAGGACGTGGCATCTACCGAGCAGAAAATTTCCTGATGCCAAGATCATTGTGCCAAATATTCTCAACTCTCTCTCTCAGGATATGCTAATAGCACACTGGCTAATTTGATTTGCAGTCAATCGCCAGTCATCCATCAGCATGTGGTCTTTACGTTCTGAGTTCAAATTCAGCAGAGGTCGTGTTTGCATTTCATCCTTTCGAAGTCGATAAAATATGTACCAGTTGTATACTGGGGTCCATGTAATCGACTTTCCCTTCCCCCAAAATTGCTGTCCTTGTGCTAAAATGTGAAACCATTATTTAAGTACGTGTATGTGTACGTGGGTATCATGTACGTATACACATATTTCTATGTGTGTGGGCTATGTGTGTGTGTCTGTGTGTTTGCGTGTGTGTGTGTCTGTGTGTCCGTGTGTGTGTGTGTGTGTGTGTGTGTGTGTGTGTGTGTGTGTGTGTGTGTGTGTGTGTGTGTGTGTGTGTGCGTGCGTGTGCGTGTATACATATGTGAGTCCTATGTATACATGTTTGTGTAAACAATAAAAAATTCCATGAAGGAATGAAAGCATGTGTCAGCTTGGGTGGTAAGTTCTCTGAACAGCAGCTACAAAAAATACCCTATGTTACACATCTGTGCAAAAGAATGTTCGTCCCAAGCAAGATTGAAAAATCGTGTCTTTGATGTTCATGTTTAAGAGAACAATCAAGGGCTAACGTTGCTCGAAATCGAATTGCAACGAATAACTTAATTGGTGGATTATCTTACACCATTGATTTGCTACTTCGAATTACCTCGATTCTTCATGCTATGTTTGTATATTCGAGTATGTATGCATATAATATATATATATATATATA
>NC_068981.1:19347529-19351791 GCF_001194135.2 Octopus bimaculoides
AAAGTTGTTCGTGCTCGTTAGTATTTTTCGGGTCTTCACATCAAGGGATCGGATTTCATCGATCGTCCAGTCAAGTATCCCAAATGTCGGTATGAGTACTGGTCCTGCAAACACATTGTGGGCTATTGCTTTATTGAACGCAGAGAGTTTCGAGGTCCATATTTTCCTAACCCGATTTCTGTATTCCTTAGTAACACGTTCCTTGTTACAGGTACCTTCATATGATACGTTTTCATCTACTCCCAGGTATCTGTAGGATTCCTCATCAGATATTGGAGAAACAGATAGGCCATTGATGGAGATGTTGTTAGGGTGGTTTTTAGCCTTTCCTCGTTCCACAACCATATATGAACATTTATCTTGGCCAAACTCTAGTCCTACATCACCAGAAAATGTTGTGACCAGGTCGAGGCTTCTTTTTATATCATCCATGTTCTTGGCATACAATTTCAAATCATCGACAAAGAAGCAGTGCGTAATTTTGGTATTTCTGTTTGCCTGCGTTCCAATTAGATACCCTTCAGACTTCTTCAGCATGAATGATAATGGGTTTTCCGACAGTATGAACAGCATCACAGAGAGGCTGTCTCCTTGGAATATCCCCCTGCGATATTGTATTTTTTTGCTGGTGATACATCCACTTGTATGTATGTATGTATGTATATGTTCGGTTTTATTTCAAGGTTTCTTGCCATTAGAGAGAGAGCCGGTTTCTAAACTAGATCCAAGGCACCTTCATTGGAATTTCAACATCGACAATAAGGTATTTTGTATGTATGTATGTGCAGATTTGTATGTTTTGCTTTATGTATGTATTCTCATGCATATAGTTGCATATCTAGACATGCTCATATATATTTAAATGATAAACTTCTGGAAAGTTTTACAGATTGTTACAGTTCCAGTGATAGATTGGATCTGTAGTATCGAATTAGCTTTCTCCTTTCTGGTCTTGAGAAGCCTAATTTCACAAGATTGGTATTCAGGTAGTGTGTTACGTTTCCAAGGGCCTCAATAATTACATGTATAAACCTGAACTTGTAATCTGGATAGAGTAACTGCAGATGTTCCAATAGTTCAGCATAGCTATTCTCTTTTTCACTGATCTTCAGCCTTATGTTAATATCTGCTGGGCAGCTAATTTCCACAACTGTACACAGTTTCGGACAACTGCTTATGATGTGGGTGATATCTTCGATGTTAACTCCACAAATACAGCCACTCGTTGTGTTTAATTTCAAGATGGTGACCCACGATGAAGTCAGGTCAGCTGTGGCTTTGACTATTCTCACTGGAACTTTAACAAGCTGAAGGGCTTTTAACATCCATGAGTGGGGTACAGAGTCAAAGGCTTTCTTGTAGCCTAGCCACATTGAAACTAGGTTCCTCCTATGCTCTCGCACCTTTGACATCAGACTCCATTCTTCCTAGCTGCTTGTTCTGCCCTGATGATGTTATTGGTTTCACAATGGTCCTAGAGGAAGAGGTTTAAGCACACAGGTATATATCTTATGCATTAAGCCTGGCATGCAATTGGCCGGTAGTTTTTTGCCATGTGGATGGTTCTACATTTGGGGATCAATTTTTTCTCTGCCAGAGCTAACCAATGTGGCATGTTATTGTTCCCATTGAGAGCTTACTGGTACAGATCGAAAAGGTATGGTCGGTAGAAGGTTAGCTTCTTGTACCAATATCCAACAAACAAGTCTCTTCCAGGTGCTTTTTCCATCCCGGAGTTTCTGGATTACAATTTCAAGAGTTTCACAAAAAAGAAACATATTTACTATAAGCCCACGGACTCCTAGCAATATCTACCGTTCAAATCATACCACCCCGACACACCAGAATGAATATCCCCTTCAACCTAGCAAAAAGGATATGTACTATAGTTTCTAATGCAAACACCAGGGACACACGACTATATGAACTAAGGGATACACTCGTCACCAGGAACTACCCACCTACACTAATTGACATATACTTTCAACGTGCCCTGCAACTCAACATCCACGAACTCAAACATCCCAAATTGAAGAAGAATTTACAACCAAAAGCCCTACCATACATCTCCACACACAATCCTCTTAACAATGAAGCCTTCGACACCATCCTTCAAAACATTCCCCTGCTAAAAAAGGACCACAGAATGAACTTAATCCTCCAAACACACACCATCATAAAAAGCAAGAGACAATCCAAATCTACAGAAAGTCTCCTAACACAAGCCCGAATGCGCTCAACAACACTGAAGCCGTCGGTAAAAAAATGCGGAAAACCCAACTGTGGGATATGCGTCAATTTAATTGAGGGATCAGAGTACTCCTTCAAACAGGGACAACGTTTCACAGTGAAAAGCAGCTTCACATGTGCTTCGGAGAACCTGATACACGCACTAACCTGCTCTGGGTGTCAAGAGCAATACATAGGCCAAACAAAAAACAGTCTACGCCAAAGGCTGGCTCTGCACAGATCCCAGATCAAAATTCCCCCCAAAAACAGAAAAATAGCATTCAGCCAACACATCAACATTTGCGCCAATAACAAAAATCCAAGCTTCAGAATTTTTCGCCTCTTTCAATTCAGGGACGATACAACCTGTAGCCAACGAATTAGTAAAGAATCTTTTTGACCCCTTTTGAACGCATCTACAACAAATGACACATCCACCACGACCTTATTAAAAACGATACATTCAAAAGAGATACCCAAGAATTCATTAAAAACAGTCCCAATCACTGCTATAATCTACAACGATCCACTTTTAGGACTCTAGACCATTTAACATTCTACTACTATTATACCATCCCGCATTCTTTTATTATTCTTTGTCTTCTCCTTTTCCTTCTTCATCGTCACTTTCTTCCCCTCCGCTACCTTTTTCTTTACTTTACTACTACTGCTGTTAGGAATAACACTTACATGAATATTATAAACAATAAATTCAAAAGAGTTGTCTCAAGAATTCAATCATTACTACCATCCACAACAAGTCAACTTCAGGGCACTTGACCATTTAACATCCTTCTTTAATATGGTAGGGTGTGATTAGAGGAGGACTTGGTTGCTGTTTCCTTGGCTGCTGTTTCCTTGGTTGCTGTTTCCTTGGTTGCTGTTTCCTTGGTTGCTGTTTCCTTGGTTGCTGTTTCCTGCATTCGTGAGTTCAACACCCTAACCACTAAGCCATATGCCTTCATGTGTATATGTATACATATGTGTATGTGTGTGTGTGTGTACATATATATATATATATATATATATATATATATATATGCATACAGATGCATACAGATATACAGATACATGCATTTGCATACACACGCACTCACACGCATACATATACATATATGTATGCAGACTAAGTAATATTTATATATGCGTGCTGCTCTGTATTAATGTGACGGTATGGTTCTACTCGCTGTTTTCGTGTTTCATTGCTTAAAATAGTGCGGGTGAGGTGATTGACATAAACACAGAGAATTTTTACTGCACACTAGGATTATGTATATATGCATACATGCATGAATCTGTACACGTATGAATGTCATTGTGTGTGTGTATCTATGTGTATATTTGTGCGTATCTGTGTGTGTATGTGTGTGCGTTTGTACTATGTGTATATCTGTAGGAATTGTACACATACAATCATACACCCATATGCACATATATACATACACATACAGTCATAGGCACACAAATACATGCATTCACATATACGCACATACATACGTGAAAGGTTTACAGTGGACGACAAATTACTGTCAATATATTTAATGTCTGCAGGAAGGAAGTCGAGACTGATAATTATTAAATTATATATACATATATATATGTGCGTGAGACAGTTCGTTCGTGCCAATGCATTTGTGCGTTTGAGTGTATGTGTGTGTGTGCGTGTGAATATACCTAGGCATGTACATTATTTAACAAATTGAATAAAACGCAATTTCTTTTTTTGTTCAAATACATATTATATACTATTAGATAAATTGTATTGTCATAGTCTATAAGTCATGTATTGACAGTTAATAAGCGATTTAAAATGTTGCTTAATTACTTTAACTTTTCATGGTATTTAACTTGAAATGTGACATTTTTTCATGTGACTTTTTATCTGGGCAAGATCGTGACTATTTTTCTGTGATTTATTTATGCCTGTGACTTTAATTCTGTTCAGTATATTAGATACATACATACATACATACATTCATACATATATATATATATATGCGTGTGTGTGTGTATATATATATGTGTGTATGTAT
>NC_068981.1:19352079-19357181 GCF_001194135.2 Octopus bimaculoides
ATATAAATTTTACGTGTATGTATGTTTATATATATTTATAAATATATATATATATATATATATATATATACATACATATGTATGTATGTATGTATGTATGTATGTATGTATGTATGTATGTATGTGTGTATGCATGTGCATGTGCATGTACTTTGGAGCTCATAATCAAGTTGAAAAGTAACTGTATGACTGAAACGTTCACTTCACATTCGTTTAGTCTCAAGTTTGATCAAATGATGCGACATCAAGTGTGTGTCTCTTCTACCCGAGCCGTAAAACGACCGATTCGGTATGAGTTAAAGTGCGTAATCAGAAACCTAATGAAAGCCTTGCCATTGGTCTATATCTGCAATGCACATTGCATATGAAAAATGACATCGCTGAAATGGCAGCCATTTTCGGCTTCACAGGCCCGTGCTCTTTCCAAAACTTGCACCGTAACACCCTTAAGAGTTTCAGACCCCTCTTCTCTGATTTCTCTGTTGATATTCTCCTTCAGTCGCAGCAGGGTCTCCGGTTTGTTGACATAAAGCCTCTCTTTCAGGTATCTCCACAAGAAAAAATCTGGGCTAGTCCAGTCTGTGGAACGTGAAAGACTTTCAAAGTAGGTCTCACACATGGTTCCAGCAAGATGGGGCAACTGCCCATACCGCAAGAGAAATAACGCAGATGCTACGGCAGTGCTTTGGAGAGAGAATAATCTCCCACTACGGCAATGTCAACTGGCCTTCACGTTCCCCAGGCTTGACTAGCCCGGATTTTTTCTTGTGGGGATACCTGAAAGTGGTTTTACGTCAACAGACCGGATTCCCTGCTGCAACTGAAGGAGAACATCAAAAGAGAAACCAGAGAAGTGGGGTCTGAAACTCTTGAGGGTGTTTATGGTGCCTGTTTTAGAAAGAGCAAGGGCGTATGAAGCCAAAAATGGCTTCCATTTAAGCGATTTCATTTTTCATATGTGATGTAGTGGTGTTGCAAAATGTGACTTGTGCATTTTAATTTCCATTACGTACTTTATATTGTGTCAAAATTTCATGCATTTATTTGTTTAGTTAAGGAAGTTATATAAAACTGAAACCCGTCAGTGACTTTTGGGATACCCTGTACTTGTTACGGATACGTAAACGGGAGCAGCGTGAAAAGAATTGGGCTGCTGAAGGAATTGAATTCACGATCTTCTCAAAATGAGCCAACCGTCCTAACCACTCAACCATGTGCCTTCGCATGTGAAATGTAAATAAGGCAAATGTAACCGATAATACCGATTTCAAATTTTGACACAAGGCCAGCAATTTCAAAGGACCGTATAAGTGTTCAACTGGTACTTTTTTTATCGACCCCGAATTTGAACTCAGGACTCTAAGCATTTTACCCGGCGTGTTAACGATTCTGCCAACTCGCCGACTTTATATTACCGGTAATATTATTCTTTTACTTGTTTCAGTCATTTGACTGCGGCCATGCTGAAGCAGCACCTTTTTAGTCGAACAACTCGACCCCAGGACTTATTGTTTGTAAGCCTAGTACTTATTCTATCGTTCTCTTTTGCCGAACCGCTAAGTTACGTGGGACATAAAGACATCGACAACGGTTGTTAAGCGATGGTGAGGAACAAACACAGACGCACAAATGCATACACATACACACATATATATGTATATACGACGAGCTTCTTTCAGTTTCCGTCGACCAAATCAACTCACAAAGCTTTGGTCGGCCCGAGGTTACAGTAGAAAACACTTGCCCAAGGTGCCACGCAGTGAGACTGAACCCGGAACCATGTGGTTGGTAAGCAAGCTTCTTACTACACAGCCACGCCTGCGCCTAGTTTTAAATTTTGATACAAGAACAGCAACTAGGTCCCAAAAGGACGGGCAAAGTGAACCTCGGCTGAATTTGAACTCAGACCGATGAAATACCTCTAAGCACTTTGCCCAGTGTGTCTAACAATTCTTATTTCTTTATTGCCCACAAGGGGCTAAACACAGGCGAGACAAACAAGGACAGACAAAGGGATTAAATCGATTACATCGACTCCAGTGCGTTAACTGGTACTTAATTTATCGACCCCGAAAGGATGAAAAGCAAAGGCAAAGTCAAAGTCAAAGTCAAAGTCGACCTCGGCGGAATTTGAACTCAGAACGTAACGCTGACGAAATACCGCTAAGCATTTCGCCCGGCGTGCTAACGATTCTGCCAGCTCACCGCCTTACTATAACCGTCAATATGAAGTACATATAAAGCGGCGAGCGGCAGAATTGTTAGCATGCCGGACCAAATGCTTAACAGCGTTTCGTCTGTCTTTACGTTCGAACTTCAAATTCCACCAAGATCGAATTTGTCTTTCATCCTCCGGGGTCGATAGAATAAGTACCAGTTGAGCACTGGGATCGATGTAATCCATTGACCCCTCCCCCAAAGTTTCTAGCCTGCTGCCGAAATTTGAAACCAATATTAAGTAAATAAGATACTCAGTTCTATATCTCGAACTGTTGCTGTTGCTACTAATTCTAATCATTAAGAGTTGTTCCCTTTCCTGAACCATGGTTCAGGAGAGGACAACTGTTAAGGAGGGGACATGGTTCAGGAGGAATCATGTCCCATCCTGAACCATTCCCCGGGAGCCTGGGACACGTATCCTTTGTGCTCCTTCCCACCCCACGCCTGCCAGAACAAGTTTATAGATAGATAGATAGATAGATAGATAGATAGATAGATAGATAGATAGATAGATAGATGAATGAATGAATGGACGGGTAGTTGAGTGGATGGACGGGTAGTTGAGTGGATGGACGGGTAGTTGAGTGGATGGATGGATGGTTGGATGGTTGGATGGATGGATGGCTGCATGGACTCCTTCCCAGTTCAGCTATCCCCGCTCTAAAAGATCTGGGATCAAAAACGGTTCAGTTGTGATCATCATTTTATATGTTTAGAACTACATAATCTAAAATTGCCCTTCCTTTTGTGTAGACAATAGGCTGTTATTTGAGGTGAGGGAGATATGGCTTCTATCTTGCAACTGCGTAGAAATATCCTCTTCGGCTCGTTTATCTTCGGAGTGGTTTTAGCCAGTAACCAGTGAAGCGATAGCAAATTCAATTGCGTCAACTCTGAATGTCATTTGTTATAGCATTTAGACATTCTTTCCTTCTCCCCTACAATGTTTAGGAAATAATCCAACAGTGAGACATCATCACCACAACGAAACTTAACTCAGAAAATAATAGAGGGATCTGAAATGTATAACTGTTACCAAAACGAGGCGCTGGCATGGCTGTGTGGTTAAAAAAACTCACTTTGCAACCCTGTGGCTTCGGGTTCAGTCCCACTGTGCAGCTCCTTGGGCAACTGTCTTCTACAATAACCCCTGGTCGACATATCATGTGATGGGCTTTGGTGAACAGAGACTGTGTAGAAACTCGTTGTGCGTGTGTGTGTGTGTGTGTGTGCTCGCGCGCGCCAAGTGTGCATGCGTCTGTGTATGTGCGCGTGGGTATACATTTTTGCTTTTCTTTTCTCTCCACGCCCCGGTTGACAACAGGTGTTGGTTTGTTTACGTCTCGTAACTTAGTAGTTCAACATAAGCTATTGACAGAATAAGCATCAGAGTTTTAAAAATGAGTACTGGAGTCGACTGGTTCGACTAAACACTTCAATGCGGTGCCCTAGTATGGCCGCAGTCTGAAACAAATAAAAGAAATAAAAGATAAAAATATAAACGAATATAAACCAACGAAGGAACCTCTACAAGATGTCGTTCCAGCTAAAAATTGCAGTCAAATATCTTTTCAAATTACACCTTATCATCTTTGAATATTAAAACCACTTTGAAGGCTGCGAGTTGGCAGAAACGTAAGCACGCCGGGCGAAATGCTTAGCGGTATTTCGTCTGCCGCTACGTTCTGAGTTCAAATTCCGCCGTGGTCGACTTTGCTTTTCATTCTAAAGAAAAGTCGGGATAGTAACAACTAAATGCATTCGGGTACAGGTTTGCTCAGAAAGACCTGACCTAGTGCTAAAAAACGACGACAACATTTGAACAACCCATTATATTCCTTACCTGATTGTTTATGGCAAATTCTTATGTATATAGGCACCACTACATCAGTTCAATTTTCCTTGTAAGTTTTATTTTATTATTTTTTACTTGTTTCGGTCATTGGACTACAGCAATACTGGGGTATCTCCTTGAAAGATTTAATCGAACAAATCAACCCTAGTACTTATTTCTTAAAGTATGTAACGTTTTTCTGTCGATCACTTGTGCCGAACATATATATATTACGCGGACGTAAAGAAACCAAAACCGGTTGTTAAGCGATGGTAGAGGATCATACACACATACATACACACGCGCACACACGTACACACACACACACACACACACACACACACACACACACACACACACACACACACTGCCTGTCATTAACTTTTCTCCTTTCAACTTTTCCCTGAAGAAGGACTTTGTCTGAAACGTTGAATTTTCCATTCCTTTCCCTGCGGCAACTTTATTGTAGCTTTTTATCGATTTCAATCATTAATTATCAGTTTTGCCAACACAGAGACCAACACCAGCCTCTTCGGAGTATTATTGATCATGTATGTATCTGATCAATATGTGTGTGTGTGTATGTATGTGTATATGTGTGTAAGTGTTTGTGTACTTGTGTGTGTGTTTGTTTGTGTGTGAGTGTGCATGTTTTTGTGTGTGCGGTTTGTGTGTGTGCGTGTTTGTACCCACAACGCGTTTCCACACAGTTTCCATCTGCCCACTTTACTCATAAGCTCGGGAGCTATGGCTGCCCAGTGGAAACGAACCGGTTCTTAACCACACATCCATGCCTGCACCTATTTCATATATTTTGTTTTGTTACTCTTTTACTTGTTTCAGTCATTTGACTGCGGCCATGCTGGAGCACCGCCTTTAGTCGAGCAAATTGACCCCAGGACTTATTCTTTGTAACCCTAGTACTTATTATATCGCCTTCCTTTGCTGAACCGCTAAGTTACGGGGGCGTAAACACACTAGCATCGGTTGTCGAGCGATGATGGGGGTGGACAAACACTGACACACACACACACACACACACGCACAC
>NC_068981.1:19357381-19374617 GCF_001194135.2 Octopus bimaculoides
CATGTGGTTGGTAAGCAAGCTACTTACCACATAGCCACTCCTGCGCCTTATTTGCCTTTGCGGTTCTCTTTTTTTTTTTCCATTTCGCAGGAAAACGAAACTAAATACCGTTAGGTAGGACATTTAGTTCATCGCTGAACATTTTCTCTGATTCTATTGATTCTGAATGTTTATCTTCTTCACAATGGTTTATAGCCTCGTCTTGCAGCGTTTGATTGAGTGTGATGCAGTATGACAGCCACTATATGTTGTTATTGAGTTTGTTGTTGCTGTTATTGCTGCTGCTGCTGTTGCTGCTGCTGCTGCTGTTGTTGTTGTTGTTGTTGTTGTTGTTGTTGTTGTTGCTGTTGTCGTTGCTGTTGTTATTGTTACATCTAGTTTACTATTCAGTCCACTTTGATATATCTGCCAGTTTAAGTGTCGATCATAATGGCAACAACAACACAAGATGAACGCCGAATAACAAACATAAAATATCTTTGTGTGAAACATCTCTCTAACTAATGAGGAAGTCTCTAGGTAGTCAGCCGCTCCTTCTGCTAGAAACAGCAGCAAAATCTTCGTGTCACATTCTGCTGTATTAAAACATTTGATAAAAGGATCTTCAGTCGATGTCTGCGATGAGCATTCAGTTGTTCGGTCGGCTTAATTATCTCATCGGTCATTTAACATGTAAGCGGTTGAGTACCCCTTAGACACAAGAACTTTTAATGCGATACTTAGACCAAATCAGCGTGACATATAGCGTGACAAGGCTGAATCTGTGAATTACAGATTAAAAAAACCCCACCTGACCGGCGTCCACTAGGTCCCTGTCTCCCCAATTTCACTCACAAGGCTTGTCTGAACTCGAAGTTATGGTAAAACATAAATGCCCAAGACTCTGCAAATTGGGATCGAACATGAAACATCATGATTGCGAAGCGAACTTCTTAACTTCTCAACCATGCTCGCGTTCACGAACAATAAACAACGTACATCTAGTTCCATTTAGTTTGAATTAAAAAAGGAAGAGGAGTCATGGCTCAAAAGCAAAACAACCACTGCAGCAACAACAATAACAACAGCTATAGCAATAACGGCACCAGCAATGAAAACATCTGTAACCAAAGTGAAAGCCACCCGGAGGTCGTTTGACATACTAGAAACAGATATAAAATCTACCCTCAAATCTAACCTTACTGTCATAAATAACAAAACAAAAAAGAGTTATTTATATAGGATAATGTAAACCTATAGCTGAAGAATTTAAGACGTGATGGTAAAGGCTGGAACGTCTTCATCAATGGCCTGCTCAATCAGAGGTGATCTCGGACTGAACAACAACAGCAGCCAAAGTGGAAACCTCTGCGTGGTCATTTGTCCTGCGAGAAATAACCATGTAACCTCTCTCAAATCTGATTTAAATGTCATGAACGAAAGAAAAAAGGAGAAAAGGAGAATGACGTATTAGATAATGGAGACCTGAATACATTATATCGTAAGAATGTCTGACGTGATGATCACGGCTGGAGCGTTTGTTGATCTTTGATCTACACATCCAGGGCTTAACTACGACTAAACAATAATAACTGCGTACATTTGTTTCAAATTTTTTTTTCTGCATTTGGTACGAGGCCTGAAAGTAAACGTCAGAACATAAAAAAGCCGGAAGAACTGCCTCTAAGCATTTAATCCGACGTGCTAACAATTCTGCCAGCACACAGCCTAACATTAGTAAATGTATTAAGCAACATAAAGTGCTAAGCTTTATGTGGAATCATATGAAATGTTTATAGTTTTTAAATATAAATATGCTTCGAACGCATTTCAACACTATAGTAATATTGGGGCTTTGGGGCTAAACCCTTAAATATTTAGACGAAAATTTAAGAGTGAAAACTGAATTCCTAAATTTTTGGTCTCTTTTTGGATGTCTAAAAATAGCAATCAGACCTCCCTCAAGTCACATCACTACCGTTATAAAAAAAAAAGAGCAAAAACATTGCTCGGTGTAGTCTTAAGGATTCCCTAAAAATGAGATGGTCACAGCCGGAATGCTTCTGGATATAGGCCTGATCAATGGATCTTTGTAAAGGCCCTGGAATTTACTATCTCGTGTCCTAGGACTCATAGGGCCTGTTAACGAGTTTCCATGACAAACATGGGGCAGAAATCACAACAGCCCTTCTGCACGGAATGCCAGTCCGTTGCAGGGTTACTTATTTATAACCGAATGGTCTGGAACAACCTGAAATGAGATATTTTGCTTAAGAACGCAACGCAATGCAACGCCCGGTCTGGAAATGGAAACTACCCGAACAACCAGGCCATGTGCCGTCACTCAATTGAGTCTTATTTGAGACCAAAGAAATGACTGTGTTGACAATCATTTACCTACTTCTTCGACGAAAGAGTCAACTGTCAATGTAACTTGTTTCTCTGACAGTTTATATGTCTATATAACTACATAGTCACTATAGCATTATATATTACATTAATTCAGTCGTTCTTAAACGGTGTATCGCAAGAAATATTTAGAAGTAACGCTGAACAAAGCCTATATTAATCGCATAGGATATCTTGGTGGGTCTTAGAATTCTAAACATATAATTGAAGGCTTTAGAAAATCCATATTAATACTTGAGGTTTAAAAATGTTATTAATAATTTTGTTATACATAAATGATTAATAAAATGAAGTAAGCAGTAGTTTTTTTTTTATGTCATCTTTTCTTAATTTTTAAATGTATAATGTGGTTTTATTCAATTTTCCATGTGAAGTGAGCTAGTAATTTGTTATTTAATCTCCTGTGCGCCAGAATTTTCATATTTAATCTCCAGTGCACCACGAAGTCAAAATGTTTGAAAACCACTGTGCTAATTAATATAAGATGTATCATTAATGAACAGTATATAATGCCAGTACATGTAACACGTCATTGAAACATTACACTAGATTATGCTAATTAATATAAGATGTATGAGGTCTATGCAAAAAAGAAAGTGAAGTTTTAAAACGGAGAGCTAATCAGCAATTTAATAACAGCCACGTCACACTGCGTCAGTTAGTCATTCCTCTCTCTACACGTGCTTGGGGAAACGTATGTTTTAAATTCACTTGGAAATTTGTCGTAAGTGAAACAAAGAAAGATTTGGAAAATCAACTTTAGGATAAAACTCTGTTTTACATTGGAAAAAAAAATCTATCTTTTATCTTTTTTTTTTTTCTGTTTCAGTCATTGAACTGCTGTCATGCTGGCACGCCACCTAGAAGGATTTTAGTCGAACAGAACGACGCTAATACTTGTTTTTAAAATCTGGTCCTTAGTCTATGACTATCTTCGCCGAACCTCTAAGTTACGGGTACGCAAAGAAGCCAACACCGGTTGTCAAACGAAAGGGAATAAATACACACACACACATCTATGTATGTATGTATGTATGTATGTATGCATTTATGTATGTATGTATGTATGTATATGCATATATATATATATATATATATATATATGACAGGCTTCCACACAGTTTCCGTCGACTGTATTCACTGGGGCTATGTAGAAAGAAGACACTTACCCAAGGTGCTGCACAGTAGGGCTGCAGCCAAAAGCACGTAGAGGTAAAGAGAGCTTCTTAACCAATTAGCCATACATAATATTCTTTTCTACTCTAGGCACAAAGCCCAAAATGTTTGGAGTAGGAGCCAGTCGATTATATCGACCCCAGTACGCAACTGGTACTTAATTTATTGACCGTGAAAGGAGGAAAGGCGAAGTCGACCTCGGCGGAATTTGAACTCAAATCATAAAGACAGACGAAACACCACTAAGCATTTCGCCCGGCGTGCTAACGTTTCTGCCAGCTCGCCGCCTTAAATATTTTTTTCTACTCAAGGCACAAGGCCCATTTTTGTTAGCTCGCCGCCTTAGCCGTATCTAATATTGCAGCAGATCAATAGGGAGATTGTCTGAACCGTACGCAATGCCATTATTGTGGTACCAGCGTTTCAAATAGGAGAGAAGACATTCACAGAAAATGATTCCACGATAACGGACGACATTGCGATAGTGTGGGTTACAATCCGTGTCTATAGTTGCTTGATTTTCCATGAGGTTTCCAGGAAGATGAAAAAAAAGCATTAAGAAACATTGTGTTGTCTCATAATTTATGCTGCGTTTTCTGTGCGGCGAACAAAAACAGAACCGAATCGCTCTCGGTTATGAGCTGCTTGATAATTTGCTGATGAAAACTAACTGAAAAGTGCCATAATGGGTGACAAAACGTGGGTGGACCGTCATTATATCGAAAGAGAAGGTAGTCGTTGCAATAAATAAATAATTAGATCACAAATAAATGTTGAAATATAATATTCTGATCTTGAGACAATTTTCGACGCACCTGAGAGCACTTCCGCGAACACAGTGCATACATTTTGGAAAGCGCTGATCTAGAATTAAATTATGTAACGTTTCTTTCCTTTATTTAAGGCAGCAAGCAAATAATCTGAGGGAAAATTGGCTACTTTTTCAAGCAGATTAAGCAACAGTGCATAGGTCTCGCCACTGACTCAGCAAATATTCCAGTTTCGTACAAATGTAGAGTTTATCTCTACAGATTTCCTACAGAATTTCCTATAGCATTTCGAGCCAGCAATTAATTTTACGACGTTTTGTAAATGAAGACGTTTATGTGAGCAATGCGATCGAAGACAGAAGAAATAGGTAATGGTGTATATGACTGGAATATGTATATACACCCATTACCAATTTCTTCTGTCTTCGACTGCATTGTTTATGTTAAACGTATTCATATACAAAACGTCGCAACTTTCAGTGCTGGCTCTGAATTCTATCGAAGATCAGTAGAAATAAATGAACTTTAAAGGAGATGAACTTGAAAATGAGAACAAAGACACAGTATTGACTTCTAAGCCTTTAATATACTTGCCAGTATATTATGGCTGCAAAACGAAATATTGTAACCTTGCTAGAAATTAGTTTTATACAGATGTAAATAGGCAGCCCAGTTGTTACTACATTTGTTGCGACAGATCGAAACTTTGTTTAGTTGTGTTACAACATTGCTTCTGCTACGTTTTGAGTTCATAACCCGCCAGGATCAACTTCGTTTTCAATCCTTCAGTAAATAAAGTAACAAGTATTGAAATCGATTTTTATTCCTGTAATGCATCCGAGATGTGAGCGAAATTACGGTAGAAGAAGACCATATGCCTTCTAGACATTTATTTTGTTGATATAGTCCATATATTTTTTTATGTAAATGTTACAAGAAAGTTAACTCTTTTCAGCATCGATAAAACTGCAGATCTTTTACAATATGCATTCCATCATACCCACATACTGTGTATCACAAGTCAATCCCTGTTTTATAGATTATATATATAGTTTATCATTAAATTCAGAACTACAATATAATCTTTAAAAAAAGAAGAACCTGAAGAAAAAAAATCCCTAAAAATACAAAGAAACTTTCGAGTAATTTTCTGATTCTCATCAATTTTATCTCCGGCTATGTTGAGGATGAGATTTTCCAGATAATGGGATTACGAACAATAATCGTGGTCTCACTATTAGGTAAATTCATTTCTCTAATATTACACGCATGAAAGGGCACCACTGAATGTCTCCAATGATTGCCGAAAATGATCAATAAAAAAAAAATTACCGATTACCAATCAATACTTGTTCGCATATTGTGTTTTTGTTTCTGATTCCATTTCCTTCAGTTTCTTCGCCAATGGCAAAATTTCCAAATTTTCGGCGGAACATTCTTCAACTTGCGCTGATTTGTTTTTTTGGGGTTTCTTTTGTTGTGATTTTTTTTTTGTTTTTGTTTTGTTTTCTTTTTTTTTTTACCTCTTTCCATATTATGTTTCGTTGGTTATCTTACTGTGGGCAAGGTCTGTGACCGAATCGATGAAACTTTGTAAACATATGCGCACAGCAAATGTCTACAAATATAAGGGTACAGCAGTAGTCCACAAATTTACGGGTAAAATTACCAACAAATACACGGGTATAATAGCTATCTAGTGGCATACAGGTCAGTAAATATACGGGTATGACAACTGTTTAGAAACACACGGGTAAAGCAACTGTCAACAAATATACGGTTACAGTGGCAGTCTAGAAACATACGGATAACTGTCTACAAAGGGCATAGTAACAATTTGCAAACATAGAGGCATAATAGGTGTTTAGTGGTTGTTTGCTAACACCGTTGAGATGTGGAATTTAAACTCTAGAGATATCGTCATAGAAGAGATTCAAGCAATATGTTATATATTGAATTCGGTCTCTTGAGAGACAGCAGTTCAAATCCCAGTAGATTTATTTTTCGCTTATACATTTGTCTATGCTGATCTTTCTCTGATGAGCATCTGTGAGTCTGTCACTAGCTACTCATACCATAATTTATTAGCCTACTCCCACTTTAACCGCTTGAAATACCTCCCTCCGCTTCCTACATCAACTACTTCTCCCCGACTGTTTGGTCAGCTTCCCACAGCCCTTCATGACATTCACTTTCTCTTCAACCATCGAAGTAGGGGCTAAGTTGTCGTTAGCCCTGCTAGAAATTGCAACCAAATTCACTTCAATCATATCCTGTTATCTTAAATAATGAAAGGGAACATTGAAAAAGGTAACTCCGAATGTATAAAAAAGACAGGATTGTTAAAGCTTGATCAACATTGATCAGATATTTGCTCAGTCAGGGCTGGCCTATGACTAAATAACAACAAAATAATTTATTCACTTCTTTTTCACTTCCGCTTGTCATCACTTCATTATCCGTCTAGTATTAATAAGTACGCACGCATGTACACACAAACACACACACACAAACACATACACTAACACACATATACACACAGTATATACAGACAAACAGATAAACAGATAGCTAGACAGACAGATAGACAGACATTTATATAGAGTTAGCTTATGTAATTTCGATGCAACGATGAGCAACATAGTATCTGAAGCCATGTGTAAGGTCATAGGTAATCATATTTTACAAACAACGTTCAATAACTTCAAATCTTGCCTGTATCAATATTATGGATTATTAAATATATGGAGTATGAATGTCCATCGGTTAGATAGATTACTGTTGAAACAAATAAACGCGTAGTTAATATTACAAGATATAACCTTAGATCTAAAAACAGAATATTGCTAGATATAACCTCAGACCTAAAAACAAATATATAGTGATCCTTTTAAGGAGCCGAATAGAGAGTTACCATACATAAATACCGATTCAAATAATCCGTTTCTCATGGTTAAGAAGTTAGTGAAAAATGTAAATATACGCTCATCTACTATTTTATTTGATAGATCTTCCTTCAACAAGGTAGACACTACTTACAGTGAAGCGTTAGAACAAAGAGGATTTCAAGATAAAACTAATCATAGCAATCGTGGTAATTGCCAGACAAGTAGAAACAGAAAAGCGTTAAATCATTTGTGTGTGTCTCTTTTTAGTCACAATCTAAACCCCAATTGTTTGACATCTTGTTCTGTCAGATAAACACTTTTTGAAGAATGATAAATATTATAAAATTTTAAATAGAGATAACGTTAAATTTAGCTTCAGCTGCCCACATAGTTTTGCTACAAAAATAGCAAATATCAATAGTAAAAACCAACAACAATCTAAATCTAATAACTTCCGTTATTGTAACCGTCTTAATTTTCTATTAAATAATTCATGTCTCTCGAAATCAACTGTTTATTGTGCAAAAAGTATTTACAGGTGATAATTCAGTTTCCAAAGATTATATCAGGTCGATGAAAATAATTTAAAGAGACATTTTGATCGGAATCAACGTTCTTTTAGAAATCTGGACAGATTTTTTTTGGATGCTACTTTAACAAAATACATATATGGTTTCAAAAAATAGCATTTAAAAATAACAATGTTAGAGGCTATAACATATAGAATATATTGCATTATACTGAATCTTATAAACATGCTAATAACAGTGTGACCTTTGCTTTTCAGAGAAAATTAATATACAATTTCATAAAGGCTCAATTTTTAACACCCGTTCAGAGTTTATATCTTTTTTTGTCAACACAAATATTTGCTAAAATATTTTAAATCACATCACAGCTATAAACTGAACTGTCACGTAATGCATTAATCTACGCTCAAAAATTTACTTTAGTTAACGCGAACAAAAGAAAATTCGTTATTTTTATTGCGATATATGAAAAAGAAAATAATAATAAGGAACAGGTGGGCAAACGTCAGCCAGTCTTCTTATACAACAGCATTCTAACTACATCAAAACGTTCTATATTGTTAACATGCTTATTCAATGGTTTTATAAATGTATCATATATAAATAATTGTTTCATTTATTTCGTTTGTTGCTTGAAAATCGATAACACGTGAAACTAATTGTCACAATCTATGTAATTTCAGCTTAAAATAAATTTGTAATCTGCTCCCATACTGAGATCTTTTCATCTCTGGCTTGCTTACCGACTGTTATTTATCTCATCTCTCACACACTCCTTTCTTTCTTTTTCTCTTTCGTTCTTTCTCTCTTTCTTTTGATCTCTCTCTCTTTTTCTGCGTCTGTGTTTGTATGCATATATATGAATATATGTGTATGTATGTATGTATACATGTGTGTATGTATATATGTATGTATGTATGTATGTATGTATGTATACATACATATGTATGTACGCATATGTATGTATGCGCGTGTATGACACTAAGACTCAACAAAATTCAGCCTGTCTAAGCGCGTACACAGACAGACAGACAAGCAGACAGACAAGCAGACAGACAAGCAGACAGACAAGCAGACAGACAGACATACATACAGACAGACAGACTGATAGATAGATAGATAGATAGATAGATAGATAGATAGATAGATAGATAGATAGATAGATAGATAGATAGATAGATAGATAGCCAGACCGACATAAAAATATAATTGTAAACACGCTATATACACACACATATGTATGTATGTATGTATGTATGTATGTATGTATGTATGTATGTATGTATGCATGCATGTATGTACGTACGTCTGTATGTATGTATGTATGTATGTATGTTTGTATATGCGAGGTGGTTTCTGGACTAGTTATGTTTAATAAAACGTAACTTAGTTACCTAAGGTTTAACATAATCTCCATTGAAATAGTCACCTTGCGCAGCAATACATCGGTTCCAGCGATCCTGCTACTTTTGGAATCCGGCTTCGAAGTCGTTTTCCATAAGCGAGTCGAGGATCTTCTGCGATCCACTCTTGACCTCGACAACAGTGTTTAAACGGTGACCTTTGAGCTGCATTTTTAATATTGGGGAAGAGATGGAAGTCCGCAGTTCCTAAATCTGACGAACCGGGCGGTGTGGAAGCGATACCATGTTGTTTTTGGCTAGAAACTCACGAGTGAGGAGAGCCCGGTGAAAGGGTGAATCGTCGTCGTGAAGGATCAAAACGTCACGATTGCCTGCACGGATCCATACGATTGACCAACAATATCATTAATGATGATTATCCTCATGCACAAGCTGATGAATTTTCTCAACAATTCCGGATGTGATGCTTGTGACTGATCTTCCAGATCGCTCACCGTCTTCCAGAGACGTCCTTCTGCTTTTGAAGAGCCCGTGCCTCTCGAAACATTATGTACGATTCATTGCTTTATCGCCATAAGCTTGCCGGAGCATTCTCAATGTTTCTAGCAGACTTCCCAATTTTAACGCAAAATTTCACGTTGACCCTTTGTTCGAACTTTCTGTCAATAACAAAAATCGCAGACTGCAGCATACACGTGATCACAAAAGCACAAATTTCACAAATTGCGAAGTAAACAGTGATGTCACTCGGCACACTGCCTCAGGAAGGTCACTGCTAGGTCTCACTGCGCACTCAACCGTGTACTGTCATCAGTTGGAGCGCTACAGAACTAGTCCAGGAACTTTTTGATATTACCGCGTATGTATGTATGTATGTATGTACGTATGTTATTATTTAGTTTTATTTCAAGACTTCTGGCCAACAGAAAAAGAGCCGGGTTCTAACCTAGATCTAAGGCTCCTTCATTTGAATTTCACCAACATAAAGGCATTTGTGTATGTATATATGTGTGTCTGTGTGCAGTATTTGGAATCAGTGCATTTTCAGGTGTGTATGTTTGTTTTATGCGTGTATGCTTATGCATGTAGTTGCATGCCAAGACTTGCGCATATATACTTAAATGCTAAACTTCTTTTACTATGCTCTCTCTGGTAAGTTTATGTATGTATGTATGTATGCATGTAGTTCTTTTCTGTTTTTAGTAATTTAAATTCTTCCTCTAACGAAGGAGCTGCTTTCTAGCAAAATTACAAATCTCTATCACTGCAATGAAAATAACATAAGCAGTGTTACATTTTAAACCTAAGAAAAGTCTTGCATATTTTTACTGTTCCGCTTACAGATTGTATTTGTAATGTGCGAGTTAGTTGGTTGATTTCTTTTTCTAAAAGCCCTAACTTATCTAGATTGTCACTTAGGCATTTACTTACAAAGCCAAGTGCACAAATTATTATGGGTATAAATAATCTGGATATATAACCTGGATATAAAGCTGGATGTTTCGAAGTAACAGTCCATAGTTATCCACTTTGTCTTTGATTTTCGAAGAGATATTCACGTCAGCAGGACAGCTGACCTCTATGTTGGTACATAATTTTTTTGCTGACCCGAACAACAATATCCAACCTAACATTTGACAGATGTTTTGATGGGAATATTCCACCAGTATTCCTTGTGTTGATGTTTGCGAATATATTTAATTACGTGGGGACTCTATTTATTCCAGGACAGTCTTTTTTTCCAAATGACATTGTACATTGATTTTGCGACAATGTCGTGTGGCATAGGGAGGTAGTACCTTGATGACATTTTTAGGAACATACTCAACACTTATGTGATATCTGGGGTGATTCAAATCTGAGAGTAGAGTAAAATTTAATGATGCATTCTTGTTGACTGGGACTTCAAGTTTCGTCTAGCACCTTATTCAACCAGTTGCTGAATCAGCTTTAAGGTGAAACTTTTAATACATGGGTTCCAGCAATCCTGCTACTTTTGGAATCCGGCTTCGAAGTAGTTTTCCATAAGCTACAGCTCATAAGCTGTAACTAGATCAAATCAAAGCATACAAATATACATACTTTTGATGTGTTTTGGTGTTTGGTTATTTCAGGCTTGTAGACAGGATCTTTCATATTTTCACAATATGTCAACAATTGCATTGTGTAATGCACGATATTGTATACTCCAGTATTTGCATTGATAACTGTGATTTTGTTGGATTGTGTGAATCCTGATTCTGTTTCTTTGTGGAATTGGTTCCGTAGGACTTTTGTAGCTTGCGAAGGTATTTTTATTTCATTCATTTATATGTGATCCCGGTGTGATAATGCCTGGTAAGTGATTAGAGGAGGGGTTTGGTCATTGTTAACAATGTAGTTTGGGCAGCTAGATGTGTATAGCAGAAAGGGATGTTTTAGTTTTTATTGATAAATTATGAGAGTGCATTGATCGATTCGTTTCAAATGTAAAGGAAATATAGATGCGATGCCATGAAATCTCTCTTTTGGTTATCTGTATTTGCTTCGTGCATTGAAAATTCTCCCAGTGGTGGTCTTTAAGAGAATGTTTAATAGTTCCAGTGGAAGAATGGTGTGACAATTGTTGCTGTTAAGACCCAGATATGCTCTGGTTAAGCTGACCTGTAATAAATGAGTTCCAGTTATGGTCATATTAACTACTTTATCCAATATATCTACGATTACATTATCCGATTTCTCGAGACGGTAAAATGTAATTTTCGGGAAACTTCGCTGCTATTCCTAACACGTCGATGGGGCCCTGTAGATCGGTGGTTCTCAACCGGGATTCATATGACCCTTGTGGGGTCCATGTAAGAATTCTGGTTTTAAAATTTATGTATAATAAATTTGTTTTACTTCTACAATACACAAAATGTTTTAACAATTTTTAATACAATTCCTAATAATATTTAATAATAATAATAATAATAATATAATAATTTATTATTAATAATAATAATTCAAATGTTTAAGTGAATCTCTCTTTTACTTGTTTCAGTCATTTGACTGTGGCCATGCTGGAGCACCGACTTTAGTCGAGCAAATCGACTCCAGGACTTAGTCTTTGTAACCCTAGTACTTATTCTATCGGTCCCTTTAGCTGAACCACTAAGTTACGGGGACGTAAACACACCAGCATCGGTTGTCAAGTGAGGTTGGTGGTGGGGGGAGCAAACACAAACACACAAACACACACACACACACACACATATATACATATACATATATACGATGGGCTTCTTTCAGTTTCCGTCTACCAAATCCACTCCAAAGCTTTGGTCGGCCCGAGGCTATAGAAGAAGACACTTGCCCAAGGTGCCACGCATGTGGTTGTTAAGCAACCTACTTACTACACAACCACTCAATAATATGATAACTTATTATTAATTATAATTTAAATGTTGAAGTGAACCTCATAATATTTAATAAAATAAATAAATAAATAAATAAATAAATGCGCCCTTTGAAATCCTAGCCAGGCTCATGGGCCCGGTTTCCCGGTTTCAATGGCCTATGCGTTCTCCAGCTGGACGGGACGCCAGTCATCGCAGTGTTATTCATTTTTGCCTGCTGAGTGGACTGGAGCAACGTGAAATGAAGTGTTTCGCTCAAGAACACAACACGTCGGCCAGTCCAGGAATCGAAACCACAATCTTACGATCATGATGCTGACACCCTAACCACTAAGCCGCGCGCCTCCACAATAATATTTAATTATGAACATAAAATGATTTTTTAAACATCGAATAGCTATGGGATGGGGGATGTCAACCGAGTAAAATAGGAATCAAAGGGTTTCATAGGTAAAAAAAAAATAAGGGTTGAGAAACACTGCTGCAAAGCTTCCCCCGTTGATGAGTCAGTCGGAAAGGTTTTTAGTGGCATTTATAAGTTTATTTGGTAATCAAAATTCGTGTTGTTGGGTGCCGAAAAGTTCCTGGCTTTAAGGGCATCGCGAAAGGGTAGAGTTACTACCTTTACAGGGGAGATTGGACAATTGTTTAGGAGAAGATACGCAAAAAATCATGATAGTATACAATATATCTTTCTCTTTTTTACAGATTTAACTCATGATAGTTAAATCCTCCTACGGTGGATTTTGGCAAAATTGAAGCAAGGTGGTCATGAAGTTCCTCTTTTCGCAAGGCAAAGGAGCATCAGGAATTCATGGTAAGAAGAAAGGAAATTCTGGGTGTCAAGGTTTCGGGCTAGGTACTTTGAGTTCACTGATGAACCACGGTCAAGACGGTCAACTTCCGTAACTATAGGGAACAAGGCCAACGCTGTGCACGACATGATTCTCGAGAGTCCGAGTTCTATTAACAGGACTTAGAAAACTGAAAGACTGCTGCAATAAGTGAGTGACTCAGGGAGGGGAATATGCTGAATAAAATCATAATTAACTGATTGTCCTGCACTTTGTTTTACCCAAAGCTAAGAACTCTTCGGCATCCCCTCGGGGCTTGTTTAATGACACCACAGGCACGAAAAACAATAGATTAATATCATTATATTTAAGGACTATCAAAAAGCTAGCAAGAAATATTCTTGCGGTGAGCAAAAACAAAAGAAAAAAAGGAAAACAATCTTAGTCAATGGAGATAATTCCAAACATGTTTTGGTCTTATATTTACCTCATCAACAATTCATATCTTACGCAGAGTAGTAATTATACAATTACTAAATGTAGATCATTGTTGTCATACGAAAATAGAATTGTTTAGAGAAAAAATTATTCAGAGAGGCACTCCCCATGCGAAAACAACTGTTAAGTTAGTATTCACATATTTAATGTAGTACGTATTAAAAATTTAAATAAAAATAATTATGCAATCAGAAAGAAATAACATTATTCGGTAACCTGTGTTTAACATTATCATCGTTTTTCCTAAATATCTCGTTGACAATATGTTTCGATCTTATTCTGTTCTCAGCAGCTTAGAATTCGCAATATTGCTGAAATAATAATGCCGAGTAAATGTACAAGAACAGTGAAGTCTCTTCTTTGCAGGTGAGTTCAGAATAAGACCTAAACATACCTGGAGCTCTGTTCCGTTGAAACCGGAAAAGATAAAATGAATATTAGTCATTGATTGATATTGATCAATATTGGCTTTTCTCACTCTATAATTATTTCTGGTTATTTTAATGACCTTTGCATTAAATACATTAACACTAACTTATCTATTGTTTTAATGCGGATAGCGACTCTAAATCATTTAACCTTCAAACAATTCTATTTCCAACGCCAGCCAATGTACAATCTTGTACATTTATAGTCATTCCCTGGTGCATAATTTAAAAGCCATTATCACGCTACGCTCTAAGTTAAATGAGAAAACGTTCTAAATTTCGTACGTGAAAATTTTCTTCAACTCATTTGACTTCGTTCATTAAATTTGTGATATTTAATACGGGGAATACTTTCCAGGAAGTTTATCAGCTGGTGTTATTTAAAACACCATCTGCTTTCTCTCATTATTTATTAAAAAAATTTATCCTCGTTTCTATATACCTCAAAACATTTGGTTAAATTTGTGCCATAACTTCTCATCAATCATCTCTACAGACTGGCTGCTCTAACTTCTGAAGATAAATTAGTTTTCAAATGTTCCCCTTTTTAATATGTTTAGCCTCACCTACATTTTGTTTTACTCGGTGATGAGTTGAGGAAAGATTTGTTAGAGAGCAATATATGGCACGTAACTTAATGTTAAGAGTGTGGCACTGACGAATATAAGATTGTGGTTTCAGTTTCCAGATCGAGTGATATATTGTGTTCTTGAACAAAACACTTCATGTTGCTTCAGTCCACTCAGCTGTAAATGAGTTCTAGCTGTAAATGAGTTCTAGCTGTAACTGGGAAATTAACCCTGGGACGGGCCGGCGTCCCACGCCAAAGAAATTGGGTTCACTCCTTAGACCTAAATCTAAGCTTAACTCTAACATATTGTCCGCGTTCTTTAATAGGGCTTAGAAAAACTGAAGAACCGCTGCAATAAATATGTGAATCTGAGAGGGAAATATGTTGAATAAAATCATAATTAACTGAACCTCCTGTATTTTCTTTTACCCAAAGCCAGATACTTTTCAACAACCCCACGTAATGTTGTTGCTTGGTCTATGTCAACCCTGACTGAATAGACTAATGAGCAAAGGTATTTTATCCGGCCATGACCATTCCGCTTTTATATCGAATACTAGCAGTATAACCCGGCGCTGCTCGGGATTAAGCTAGGATTATTAAATTATTAAGTCCTTTATTTCAAACCAAAATAAGTAACATCGACATCAGATTTGAGCGAAATCCGTTGAAATTGGTTTGGCTGAAAATGGTTTGCTGGCAATTTGATTGGGAAATCCCATAAGGAATCAGTTTATTGGTTATTTTCACTTATTGACTCTTTTTTTAAATGTTGCATTAGAGATCTGCATAGGAGAAGGTTGATCTGAAGGTTTGCATTGGGGATCTGGACTGGAGTAACTTAGGAAAGCTTACCAACAACCTTAACCAAAAAATAAGGAGCCCGTCCCTTCTATGTTAACTCTAACCCTAACCCTAAAGCCTAACCCTGACCCTAAAACCGTAACCCTAACCCTAATCCTAATCCTAACCGTAACACCCTAGTGGAAATCGTGCGGGTGTTAATCTGAAAAATTACCAAACCCTTTTTGTGGTCCGAAAAACGGGTTGGGGGGTGGGGTGACTGACAAATTGTTACATACGTTTTTGTTTCATAGTTGTGAAATATAAACAAAACTCTTTCGCTCCCAAAGTAGTATATGTGCGTATGTGTGAGAGTGAGAGGGGGGCGGAGAAAGATGAACGATTTAAAATAAATGATTTAAAATAAATATATTTGAATTGTTGTGTGAGAAAGTATATATAATCTCATTATAGAATATAGTGTCTTTCAAAAACATCTTATATTTGAAACTATATCTCATGTTTAAGAAAAAAAATGCATTTTACTCTGTCTTCCTTCGCTACATTTTCTTTCGTAATACGCTTTGTCTCCCTCTTCCACTTTTTTCATTTTTTTTTTAGACGCTTGGCAAACACTCTGTTTCTCCCCTTGTCACAAACACACTATTTATTTCTTTCTCTCTTTTTTCTTTCTTTCTCCCTCTCTTTCTTTCTTTCTCTCTCTCTCCTTCACGCGCGTACGCACAGATTTGACTTCGCCATGTCAACAAACTTCAAAATTGGTAAAAGTTTATCGATTTTTACAGCTATACGCGGGTGCCCCTGTGAGAAAAAGTTGACAAAAACACAGATAGGGTCATGAACAATGTCCTCCTAAAATTGGAGCGACATGCGTGCTAATTTGTGGACGTGCATAACCCACATCACGTACACACACACACAAACATCTTGTGTTTTATAGATATTGATTATCTGTCTTAGTCCACACTATCTTTTCAAGGTAGTAAAGGTGTAATTTAAGAGTAAATCAGCTATTTCTAGCAGGGTACGTAGAGACTCCATCAGTGACTCATTTTATAGCGAAGTGTCCAGTGGCATTTCTGCAATAAAGCTAGTTAAAGGACTCGATATTTATTTCATCTGACCCGAGAGAAGGAAAAATATATGTTCTACAGAAGGATTTGAACCCAGAACAGTTACATTCCGTAAAATATCCAGTTATCGCTTGTTGTTAAGCACTCATTCAAATGATCCATAAACAAAAACGTTCCCGTCGTGACCACTTCATCTTTTCGTTTGTTGTTGGCACTCCGTCGCTTACGATGTGGAGGGTTCCAGTTAATCCGATCAACAGAACAGCCTGCTCGTGAAATTAACGTGCAAGTGGCTGAGCACTCCACAGACACGTGTACCCTTAACGTAATTCTTGGGGATATTCAGCGTGACAAGGCTGACCCTTTGAACTACAGGCACAACAGAAACAGGAAGTAAGAGTGAGAGAAAGTTGTGGTGAAAGAGTACAGCAGGGTTCGCTACCATCCCCTGCCGGAGCCTCGTGGAACTTTAGGTGTTTTCACTCAGTAAACACTCACAACGCCCGGTCTGGGAATCGAACCCGCGATCCTACGACCGCGAGTCCGCTGCCCTAACCACTGGGCCATTGCGCCTC
>NC_068981.1:19375830-19380089 GCF_001194135.2 Octopus bimaculoides
ATATATATATATATATATATATATATATATATAAACAGGCATGGATGTGTGCTTAAGAAGTTCGTTTCACAATCACATGATTTTGGGTTCAATCTCACTGCGTGCTACTTTGGGCAAGCGTCTTCTGCTGTAACTTCGAGTTCACCATTATCTTGTTTTTCAACCCAACATCTACATGGTATTATTCATTGTTTTATGTGAGCTTCCAAAGCTGCTATTCTAAAAAAGGATTATTTCATGTTCTCTCGACAGTTTATAAAATTCTTATGAGGTCAACAATATATATGTGTCTGTGTATGTACTCCATCCAGCAACGAATTTCGGGCTCGTGCCGATATCCGCAGCTTCGTGCGCCGAGTTAGGTTGTATGCGCTATTCCGTGACACTCCACCTGCATCTAATGAGGAGGACTGCTTCACCGACCTGGGCCGCCGACCATCCCACCCCATACCCCAACTCACACCCTACCCTTGCTTTCCCTACTCTCGCCTCCCCCACTCTCGCCTTCCCCACTCTCGCCTCCCCCACATCGCAACACCCCCCACACCACACACCACCACACCACAACACCATACCACACAACACCACATCACATCGCACCACCACGCACACACTATCACTGGCCACTTCCCAGCACCCACAGCATCATCCACACACCTACACATGCACACACGCACACGTCAAGATCACCAGCCCCTATCCACACGCGCATACACGCTCTCACATACACACGCATATGCACCTTTTGGGATCACCACGACTTTTGTTATCTCCCCTTCTTCCTAGCTCTCCTGTCTGACCAACTCTGTCCAGCATTCGCCATGATTGATCGGTAGCCACTAAACCTTTTTCTATTTTCTCTCCCTGTTTATTTCTGTGTTTCTTTCTGTTGAAGAGCGTAGGCTCGAAACGTAAAAGACTTTCTCACTACCCGAGCGTTAGACTAATACATGTTTGTTGTTTACACACCCGTCTTCGTCTTTTTTTTGTTGTAAATTCTAACTATATATATATCGATAGATAGATAGATAGATAGATAGATAGATAGATAGATAGATAGATAGATAGATAGATAGAGTTTTTAAAAAAAGGTAAAGTAACGTTCTCGAATCATACCGACTCCCTGTTTCATGGAGTATATATCTCATCACCTGGACAGGACACTGGTCTGTCGCAGGATTACTCATTTTGGCCAGCTCAATTGACTGGAACAACGTGAAATTATGTGTTTTGCTCAAGAAGACAACTCTTCGTCCAGTTCAGAAATTGAAACTACAATCTTACGACCATGAGTCCAACACCCTAACCACGAAGCCACATTTCTCTGCGAAAGATGGCTGTGAAACAGGAGGAGCGAGCCCTGGAAAGAGAAGTGCTATTAGGGATAGTAGAAACTGGACTCAAGCTGGACTTTGATTAACCCTGGCTGGATCGCTTGAGTGAGGATGCCTTGTTGTTGGAAAGTCCGAAACACCTAATGACTCCAACAACACAGACGATGCGTCTTTGTGCATCACAGTATGATGAACGGGAAAATATATATGGGTATATATAAGTATGTACAGAGTGCGGTGAATAAACCGTCGTCTAAATTACGCGAAAATGAAGATAACTGTGACATCTCATTTTAACAGATGTAGATACCAAAACTACATAAAAAATATCTTGTAATACTAAAGAGTAAATCTATTCAATAAAATCGCCATTAGCTTCCACCACAGCCTCTAAACGACTTCGGAATCTCCTGCAACTCTTCTGGACGGTCTCTTTGTTTATGTTGCTGAACGCTGCCATAATCCTTGCCTTCAGTTCATCTTTGGTGTTACAAGGAGTTATGTTGGCCTCTCGCTCAACTGTGCGCCGCATATAATAATCAAGGGGATTACAGTCTGGGGAGGTAGATGGCCAGATGTTAGGAATGATGCGGTCATAGAAATTGTTTGACAGCCATGTCTGGGTTTTCCTGCTTGTGTGGCATGGTGCAGAGTCCTGTTGCTAGACATAGAGTCTTCTAGAAGCCAACTTCTTGACCCAGAGCAGCACTACCTCCTCCAAGCACTTGATGTAGGCCTCTGTGTTGAGTCTGAGGCCGTGTAGGAAGATGAATGGAGGCATAACGACGCCGTCACCAGTGATCCCCCCAAACACCATGATGTTGACTGGATGTTTGATTTTTATCACTCTCGCTACATATCCTCAGATTCCTATCCAAACACTCTGAAATGTTCGTATTGAAGCTTCCGGCGCGAATGCCAAGTACTACAGCATGTCGTTTTCAAATTTCTGGCAGAGTGAATTGCATTATGGTGCTGTTTTCCTCACAGTCGGTGCCCAACTGACTCTACTATACTGTGTAGTCGACAAAATCAAAAACAATGTACATGCGCGAAATTAAAAATATAGAATGGCGACAATTTATCCATCGCACCCTCTATACATATTTGTGTGTTCGTGTTACAGTGTTATGATGTGTTTTTTGTTTTTTTTTAGAATCCATAATTTAGCGATCAACAAATAACTTTTGACTGAAATAAGTTCTTGAATCGATATGATCGACAAAATACGTAGAGACAGTAACTCCAGCATGTATGATGACTGACAGCTGTAATAAAATACTTAAGTCTGTCATGGCCCCTAGGTTTCATAAGGCCGGGGTTTTACTCCGTTTCCATAGTATAAAAGTGACCGAGATCACAACACTTCCCCCTGGACGAGACGCCAATCTGTTGCGGAGTTTAACTCCCCTCGCTACTGCTGAAACTCATTTAAACTGAGTATCTTTTATCTTTTACTTGTTTCGGTCATTAGACTGCGGTCATGCTGGGGCACCGCCCTGAAAAGTTTTTAGCCGAATGAATCGTCCGTAGTACATGTGGGGTTTTTTTTTGTTTATTTTTAGGCTGGTACTTATTTGATCGGTTTCTTTTGCTGAGCCGCTAAGTTATAGAAGCATAGACACCAATCGTCAAGCGGTGATGCGGGAAACACACACACGTACACACACAATACATACATACATACATACATACATACAAACATACAAACATACGACGGGCTCCTATCAGTTTCTGTCTTCCAAATCCACTTACAAAGCTTTGGTCAGCCTGAGGCTATAGCAGAAGAGACTTGCCCAAGATGCCATGCTGAGGAATGAGCCTAGAAACATGTGGTTGGGAAGTAACCTTCATACCACTCAGCCACGCTTTCCCCTATTTGTTAAATGAAGCGCTTTGCTTAAAAGTGCAACGGGCCACCTGGTCCCCGAATCAAAACCACAGCTTTACATTCGTGACCGCGAAACTCTGTCCACTAAGTCACTAAGGGTAATAGCATAAAATACTAAATGGTTATATATTCCGGAAAACAATACCAAACATCAAACCGTTTGTTCCTTGGGAATTAATCTGTATATGTGAGACGAATATGGAGACAAAGATTATGGAGATAATCGACTGCAGTATGGTTTTCACAGGGCTGTGAAGTGGTTTGCATAAAAATATAAATGAATGAGACAAAGAGATTAAAATCTCGTTCGTTTTCTGTGATATCTTTAAAAAAGATTATTGAAATCTTTGATTTGTTTATCTGTTTTATCAGTCAATCAACATTTGGTCTATTAATCTGTTGATCAATTTGATCTGTTAATCAACGCTTCATCTCTTGCTAATCGATATTCTGCGCATGAGTAGGGTTTGAACTCGGAAGCCGTTGGAATACGTAGTTTCTAAATGCAACGATGTTCTTAGTTGGACTTTAATGTAACGATAGCAACTATAGCCATCGAGACTGATTATCATAGCATACGACCAGACATGTATAGAGGGGAGGAAGGGGTAGAGGAGGTATTAATATCACTGTAATCCTGGCAGTAGTTTCATTTGATTGAACTAGGAGAGATGAAAAGGTGACGTGGATCCCGTTGGGACGAGAACACAGAGTGTAGGGGATGTGAAAACTAAATCTTGTAAAGTGTTTTCTCCGTCGATTTACCGAACCCCCACCACATCACCATCTACAACAACATTTCAGCAACGTCATCGTCATCATCAGCAGCAGCAACAGTAATAAGAACAATATCTTCTGCTATTGAAACAGCAACAATTATCGCAATTATTGCAAACTCAACAGAAACTACTTCAACAATAAACAAGAACTGCAACAGCTAGAAAAAAACAACCACAAGATCCATGACCACAACAATGACAGCAACGACAAACAACACCACATACAACCTACCACCTCATGACAATAGCTACTAC
>NC_068981.1:19381481-19382073 GCF_001194135.2 Octopus bimaculoides
GTGGGGTAGAGGTAGGGGTCTGTGGGGTAGTGGTGGTGGTGGTGGTGGTGGTGGTGGTAGTAGGGGTAGTGTAGAAATGATGTGATATGACGTCGAGTGATCACATGTTTGTGCAGCAGTGTTTTAGTGTACTTTCTAGAGAATTGATAAAGTAGAACTGCGGTGGTGTTCCGGTGTAGTTTTGTAGTGGTGAGGTGGTAGTAGTGCTTCCATCGAGTGATGCTCTGATAAGTTGAGTAATTATGCTGTGGTGGTGGACGCTGTCGTCGTGATCGTCATGACTGTCGTCTACGTCATCGTCGTGGTGGTCGTGGACGGAGTGGTGTAAGAGTGACGGTAGGTTGAGCAAGAGGAAATTATCATAAGACTATAATTATTGATTATTTCTGGCATAGCTGTCTCTGACAGTGCAGTCAGATGATATACATCAATATATGTGTGTATGTGTGTGTATGTACGTGTGTGTGTGTGTGTGTGTGTGTGTGTGCGTGTATATGTGTGTGTGTGCGTAAGCATGTGGTGTGTAGCTGAGTACGTAGAACACGTGTTACGCATGCTTGTGTGAGTGCATGTGTGAATATATTACGTAGTT
>NC_068981.1:19382750-19384060 GCF_001194135.2 Octopus bimaculoides
ATATATATATATATATATATATAGGAGAATATACGAAAAAACAACAACAGACGAGGACAGGTATGGGTGTGTTTGTTTTCTGTATTTGTCTCCCCACCATCGCTTGACAACCGATGTTGGTGTGTTTACGGCCCCGTATCTTAACGGTTCGGCAAAAGAGGCCGATAGAATAAGTACTAGGCTTACAAAGAATAAGTCCTGGGGTCGATTTGTTCGACTAAAGGGTGGTGCTCCAGCATGGCCGTAGTCAAAGCACTGAAATGAATAGAAGAATAAATATCTGTACATATGTATGTATATACACTTACATATTTTGTTTCTCTCTCTCTTTCTGATATATATTTGAGAACCGGACCATGTGGTTGGTAAGCAAGCTACTTACCACACAGCCAGTCCTGAGAAACGGAGTATATCTTTATCATCTGTGAATTTCGAACGTAGCTTCTGCTGTAACGAGTCTAAAAGTGATGACCTCTGCACCAAACTTTGTTAAAATTTGCCGACTAGACTGAAGCTAGCTAAAATTACTCAGACCAGCTGCTTGTCGACGACGTTCTTAATTCAATATCACCAATGTATAGTATGATATATTTCAAATATCTAATACAGAAGCGGAAACAAGTCATTATGTTGTCTCCGGCAAGAAATATATATGTGTGTGCGTGCGTGTGTGAGAGAGAAAGAGAGAGAAATAAACTGAAGAATCAAGTTTTTATGCCAATGTTTACATTGTATTTGGGAAAAGGGTAGGTTTATTGTCAGAAGACAAGAGAACAGTCGCTGATGGATGTTTCTGGCGCAATTGCCATCATTAACACGACAATTGTCCGACTTTATCTCCAGTAACCAAAAACACACACACACACACACACACACACACACACACACATTAAATTGATTAGATTGATATTACTGTTTTAAAGTTAGTTTAAGAATAAAAACGGGGCAAGTTCTAATCGTTTGATTTTTGTGAATACTGTAAGTACATTCAAATTAACTATAAAGTTCTATTCAACGAAACCATTATGTGCGTGTTTGTACACACACACGCACACACACACATATGACGGAGTAATTATAATGCAAGTTTTCATCTCCTCAGCAATGCATGTAGGAACCTGGCTAGCATAGTAATAATTCTATATCAGGTTATTGCATATGTTACATACATCGTATGTATTACAAAACTTAATGTGTGGTATGGAAAAAGAATCTGGCCGTTTACTGAAACGATCGTAACATGAACTTGAACTTCTCTTTTCCTCATCTAAATTATATATATATATATATATATATATATATATATATAT
>NC_068981.1:19384985-19391718 GCF_001194135.2 Octopus bimaculoides
TATATATATATATATATATATATGTATTTATGTACGTATGCGACGAGTCTCTCACAGTGTCCATCCACCAGATTCACTCACAAAGGGGCCACGCAGTGGGAGTGAATCCGAAACGATGTGGTTGGGAAATAAACTTCTTACCACACAACCACATTTGTGCCAATATAACACGCATACGTACATGCATGCATACATACATGCATGCATACCTACATACAATCATACATACACACATACATGCACAAATATGTGTACGTATAAATATACGTGTGGTTGGGTGTGTATGCGTATGAATCTGTTTATCTAAATACTTTTATCTTTCCTCGAAATCAACCCAAGCATGGACCATTGATTAATGCTACTAAAACTCTGTATCTAGGTGTATATTTAAGACACCAAATAAAAGATAGCAATAAAGTAATTAATAAAAAGAGATTTAAATGAAATACATTGAGATGGTAATAAAAGAACTGCTTAAAGAACTGTCGGTAATAAAATACAGTAAATGAGATTACAATAAAAGGATTAATAAAATGAAATAAATTGAGACGGTAATAAAGAACCGATAGAAATATTAAAATGAAGGAAACTGCAACCGTTTGGCCAGATATTTATTTATCATGAATCTAAAGAAACTAATGTTATACTCCGCAGTAAAACTATGGGGTGTGAGTTTATTTCACAATTTAGCTGTTCTGGGTAAAATGTTTCAAACATGGGACTTCCAATATTTCCGTGAGATGTAGAGAAGACACGAAAGCAAATTCACGGGCTGGCGAAACGAGGGAATGATATTCATCTGAACATCTTCCTTAGAAATATCACCAGAAAAGAGTTGTGGACTTCCGTCGATGATACGGCGGATTTTGTGACGAAAATGGCTAGCCTACGCGTTCGATCCTGTACAGCGTCAAGTGTGAATATTACAAGATATTTTGTTCGTTTTGGATTTTATTGTGATACTAGAGAGCTTTAAGTATTATCTTTTATTCTATATCTTTTATCTTCTACTTGCTTCAGTCGTTAGACTGCGGCCATGCTGGGGCACCGCCTTGAAGAAATTTTGAGTCGAATGAATCGAGTCCAGTACTTACATTTCCTTTAAAGCCTGATAATTATTTTATCAGATCATTTCGGCGAACCGCTAGAGAACGGGGACATAAACACACCAATACCGGTTGTCAAGCGTTGGTAGGGGACAACCATACACAGACAGGCACGCACACATACGTATTGATACATACACACATACATACAAACATATATATATTTATATATATATATATATATATATATATTTATATATATATATATATATATACACACACACATACATATATATGTGTGTGTGTGTGTATGTGTGTGTATGTGTGTGTATGTGTGTATGTGTGTGTATGTGTGTGTATGTGTGTATGTGTGTGTGTGTGTACACTCGATGGGGCTTCTTTTAGTTTCCGTCTACGAGACTACTCACAAAGCATTGGTCGACCCGAAGCGATAGTAGAAGTCACTTACCCAAGGCGCTACGCAGTGGGACTGAACTCGGAATCGAATCACGTGGCTGGGAAGCAAACTGCTTACCGCCACACCGCGCCCGCGCTTTCTAGGAATAGACTCAACCTTCTCAGATCGAGTCTAATCAGAAAAGGCGACTCCTTCAGAGCAGACTTACCTATCAAAATATGGGAAGTCAGGAATTTCACCTTAATGGTCGGAAGATATTAGGTTTTGTACTGTTCATTTAGTGCATCAAACCTTTTGTTTCTCCATTAAACGATGCATTAATCCCTGAAATGATCTGCTCTTTGGTGCAAGAGTATGAGGGTCTTTCAGGTGAGACTACAGAGCTTACCATTCGTAAATATGTCCAATAGAAAGTCTTACTATTTTCTCAGTTATATCAACGACAAACCGCAGAAACAGCGATTATGCATGTGTGTGTATCTATGTTTAAGTGGAGGCGCAATGTCACAGTGGTTAGGGCAGCGAACTCGCGGTCATAGGATTGCGGTTTCGATTCCCAGACAGGGCGTTATGAGTGTTTATTGAGCGAAAACACCTAAAGCTCCACGAGGCTCCGGCAGGGGATGCTGGCGAACCCTGCTGTACTCTTCCACAACAACTTCCTCTCAGTCTTACATCCTGTTTCTGTTGTCCCTGTAATTCAAAGGGTCAGCCTTGTCACACTGTGTCACGCTGAATATCCCCGAGAACTACGTTAAGGGTACACGTGTCTGTGGAGTGCTCAGCCACTTGTACGTTAATTTCACGAGCAGGCTATTCCGTTGATCGGATCAACTGAAACCCTCGTCGTCGTAAGCGACGGAGTGCCAACAACAAGTATCTCTGTTTATGTGTATGTGCTTATGCTATGTACAGTATGTACATAAAAATTATAAGATATATATCATTCCATTAAATTCAAACTTGCCTCAGTAACGAGACTTTTAATTAATTAGTCAAACAATGTTGACTTCTTAGACAACGTTCTCCCCTGTACTAGAAATGAACGATAGTTTGCCATGATACGAGAAAATCTAACCGAGAAATTGTGAGTCTCCGTTATAACTAGATGATGGTTGAACGTGAGCATATGTGGATGAGTAAACTGCTATCCCTAACAGCATAACAGAGCACGTGATTGATACATTACTGAAAATGACAAGAATCAAACATTTTCCTCTTATAATCAGCACAAATAAGACAAGGCCTGTAGAACAACCACAGCTCTAATTGATTGCACTTACAGCTGCGATGATTATTTTCACAAGGAAGAAAATAAATTAGAATTGTTCTTATTTACCTGAACGTAGATTTAAAATTGCGTTTTCTCTTTTTCTCTCTGTCACCCTTTCTCTCTATCTCTCTCTCCCTCTATCTCTCTATCTCTCTCTCTCTCTCTATGTATATATATATATATATACACACATATATATATGTATGTTTGTTTGTATGTATGTATGTATGTATGTATGTATCTTTTCACAACTGATGATCTATAACAGAAAAAAAAGCTAGTAAAACGTCTTAAATATATTTTCCTAACGTTTCCATTTGCTACAATATTTTCTTTTCTTCTCTCTCACTCCTTCCATCATGAATTAATATACTGTACTCAATAAATCCTTAATTTCTTCCTCCTGACGAGATCCAAGCAAATCGAAATAGCAGCAAATACGAATATCAAGAACTTGAAATGAAAAAGAAAAGATAACTGAATTAAATGCACAAATATTATACAATTTACTCCATACTACACATACACACACACATACACATACATGTGTGTGTGTGTGTGTGTGTACTAAATATGACTAAATATGTTAGAACACCTACATTGTTAGAAATAAGAGCTAAAAAGCTTTACTGTTGTTAAAGCACATAATTGTATACATATGTACTGACAGGGAATGTAATCGCCCGAAAACACTGGTGGAGAAATTTACTATATTGGCTGGTCAGTTTCAGCTAATTCCGTAGCCTCATCAGTAGAGACCGCTTGATTCGGTTGATTCCGACTAAATTCTCCGTCACTTCATATCTATTTACCATAAAAATCTGTGGATGATATAGAGAATTGCAAATGTGTATACAAAAAAATTAATATATACAGCCGTGTGCAATGCGTTTCCAAAAAGGAAAACTATAATTGTTACTAAATATAACTAGGGTGTTAGAACACCTACATTGCTAGAAATAAGAGCTAAAAAGCTCTAATGTGGTAGTTAAAGCACATATTTGTATACATTAATATTGACAGGGACTGTAATCGCCGCAAACATATGTCAAGTACATATGTATATAATTAATGCTACAGCGTTAGAGCTTTTTAGCTCTTATTTCTAGCAATATAGGTGTTCTAACAACCTAGTCACATTTATAGTTTTTCCATTTTGGTAACACATTGCACACGCTTGTATATATTAAATTTATGTATGTGTGTATGTATGTATGTATGTATGTGTGTGTGTGTGTGTGTGTGTGTGTGTGTGTGTGTGTGTGTGTGTGTGTGTGTGTGTGTGTCTGTGTCTGTGTGTGTGTGTATATATGTATAAGGTCGTCAAGTATGAAATTTGTGGAGAAGAAAAAAAGTTTGCTAATGTTTTATTTATACAAGAAATTGTTTTATTCATCAAAGTATGCGCCCATATTGTCAATACGCTTTTGCCATATCAGCTTTTCCAGTCCGGAATTGTAAAAGCCTGGCAATCTAAAGTCAATAAAGTCTTGGAAAGCCTGTTTTACAGCATCGTCGGATTTGAACTTTTTTCTTGTCAAAACGTTATCCAAATTCTGGAAGAAGTTGTAGTCAGTGGGGGTAAGATCAGGTGAGTATGGTGGATGATGGAGAACTTCCAACTTCAACCCCTATAGTTTCGCCAATGTCATTTTTGCGATGTGTGGTCTGGCGTTGTCTTGCAATAAAATAGGAGTGGATCTGTTGACTAATCTAGGTTGTTTTTTGTAAGTTTCTACTAATATTTTCAAAATTTACAAAAAATACACTGTTCCTTCGTGGATGACTTAAAACTTTATGCAAAGAGTATGCATGAGATGAAAAAGAGCCTTGACCTAATTACAACATTCTCAAAGGATGTAAGGTTGGAGTTTGGTCAGGATAAATGTTGCTATATGATTGTGAAAAGGGGGAAGACTACAAACCAGACTAGTAACATCTTCATCAATGACTTGACTGTTTCCCCTGTATCTGATGAGGAATGTTACAGGTACCTAGGGGTGGATGAAAATATATCTTACAATGGCACCTGTAACAAAACATGTATCATAAAGAAAGTTTAAATCTAAGATCTCTCTTCATTCAATAAAACAGTGGCCCACAATGTGTTTGCAGTGCCAATAATCATACCAGCATTTGGGCTGCTTGATTGGACGCTTGATGAGATCCGAGCCATTGATGTAAAAACCCGAAAAACACTAACAAGCGCACATAATTTCCACATAAACAGTGACCTTTGAATGTTGCATCATATCCCTTCGGCAACATCTTTTAACCACCAAGCGTCGAAGTGCATCCCTTGACCAAGTTTGCATACATGAGGCTGATAACATCATAAGACTTTGAAGCTATCTCCTTGAGCAACACTCTGTGTCTGATAACCTGGAATACATGTCCAAAGAAGTCGCACGACTCTACCGTAACGTATCATCAGATGAAAGAATGAGTTTATATGAGCAGAAGACTATGCATGGATATATTAGTAGAAAGCGCCGAGATGATAGTAACATTGACCATCACAGCAGTTTATCATGGGCCAATAAACGGATTACTACCTCCCACACTGAAGGGTATGAGCTTGCAATTCAGGAACAGGAAATATCAAACAAGTAACTGATGCACAAAAGGGATAGAGATGCAGAAAAAGAAGTAAAATGTTACAACCGATGCAGACTTTGCGGAGTTCACACTGAAGATGTCACCCACATCATAAGCAGTTGTCCGAAAATATCATCGTGGTAATATCTACCGATGAGACATGACGTTGTAGCAAGGACACTCTATAATGAAATCCTATACGAGCGTGCGCTTTCGCGCAGCTCGCTTAAGTTCTTCACGCTGGATACGTGCTCTCTCAAAAGTGTCGATCCCCTCCTTAACCTGCTTCCTCCATTTGTGGTGATGACAGGCATTGTTCTCTCAATCAGTGTTCTGAATATAACAGGCCTTTAATGAAGACTTGACACAGTCCTTAAATCGTAGCCTTGGTTTCTGTCGGAGTCTCCTTCCATTCACAATACATACATACATACATACAAAAATATCCTGTTGTTGATGTTGAAATTCCAGTGAAGGGGCCTTGGATCTAGGTTAGCAACCGGTTCTTTCTCTATTGGCAAGAAATTTTGTAATAAACTGAATAATGACATACGTGAATACATACATACATGCATGCAAGGACAACAATCACTAAATCAACAAAGAACGCAATACGTGAATTACAGAAATATTTTATTTTAAAAAGTTGGTAATGACTTCGAAGCTTTGCCCATGTCAGCTCGTCAAACTGATGCAGAAGAACTAAGAATAACGGTATAGATAGCAGTATAAATATATTCAGCAAAATACAAAGATAAGCGAATTATAAATAATACGTGAGAAAAATGGTTCCAGAAAGAAAACAAGCAAATAGAAATTACTGGTGAATGAACGACATCTGTATATGCTTAAAGAGCGCTCAAGGGGAAAATCCATGAAGGAATCACATTCAAATCAATAATATTGCGTTAATGTATGTAGGTGGATGTAGGTATAATGATTGGGTTACCTTGCGAGTTGAGGAAATACATAAAGTTAAGCCTCAAGAATTTGAAATGTTAAAGTGTATGATAATGTGATGTAAAACTGAGTAGGTACGTAGTTGATGCTAACTAGAATAAGCTCGAAGTCAATGGCAAAAATTGTGTTAACTCTACTATGAAAAAATGCAAGTATATATATCTATGTATTCATATCTATTTATCTATCTACCTATCTAGCTAGCTAGCTATTATCTATCTATCTGTCTATTTATCTATCTATTTATTTGTCTATCTATCTATTTGTCTGTCTGTCTATTCCCCGACAACTACGTTAAGGGTACACGTGTCTGTGGAGTGCTCAGCCAGTTGCACGCTAATTTCACGAGCAGGATGTTCCCGTTGATCGGATCAACTGGAACCCTCCATGTCGTAAGCGACGGAGTGCCACACAATATACATACATATATATATATAT
>NC_068981.1:19396505-19398276 GCF_001194135.2 Octopus bimaculoides
TATATATATATATATATATATATATATATATATATCCATGCATGCACACACATGGAAACATAGTTATATGCAAACATACATTCACACACATGCATATATATATATATATGTGTGTGTATGAGTGTGTATGTATGTATGCATGCATGTATATATGTACGTATGTATGTATGCATGTATGTATGTATGTGTGGTTGTGTATATGAGCGTATTGACATTGCTATTTAATTTAAATAAAGGTGGTTTATTAGAAAGGCGTTAAAGTTAATATGAGTTGGCAGCACATTTGCTGGAGTTGTAAGGACCAATTGATCTAATCTGAATATCTAGAAAATGGAGATGTTCAGTCGATATGAATTGCATCTTTCACTTGTCATATCTCTGTGTATTACATTTAGCTGCTCTGTTAATAAATCACCTTTATTTAAATTTATATATAAATACATGATTTGTGTGTGTGCTTGCATGCGTGTACCCTCAAAAACACATACGCACGCATACACATATAATACACACACACATATATGTAAATATACACATCTGTCTCTATACATGAATATGTATAAATATAAATGTGTGTATGCGAATATATATATGTGTGTGTTTGTGTATACATATATAAACACATATACGTATATATATATATATATATATATATATATATATATATATATATATTACAAATTAAAAGGGTAAAGGATTATCAATTTATTAATTAATAAATCAATTAACAATTAATAATTTTTACCAAGCCCATCGGTATGAAAGCACCATTATTGGTGGAGAACTTATTTAAAAGCTCATATATATTTATAAACATAATTAAAGGATCAGGAAATATTTTCTTCACCATATACCGAAGTTCAGAAATAGCAGCTAAAAAAGCTGAGAATCCCACAGATAGCATCACTTGTAACTCACAAAGGCAAAAACAAGATGAAAAAAACAATGAAAAACTAACCATTCCGACGGTTAAGAGTAGACGCGTTCCTGGATTATGATTGATACTCAATTTCCTTCATCAATGTATTCCAGCAGTAAATTTGACTATGCTAGCAAACTGTGCAAGCATGAACGAGTAACATTCCACACCGACACAGATCTGAAAGCATAACCGAATCCACCTCGGTCAGCCAGTCTAACTGTCCTTCCCTCAAGAAATTACCATGTGCGCGACAAGTGATACCGCAGAGAATCTGCGTATACTAACAGGGAGTGAATAATTATTACAAATTAAAGGGGTAAAGGATTATCAATTTATTAATTAATAAATCAATTAACAATCTCCATCGATTCGCACACACACACACACACACACACACACACATGTCTTGATGTTTGTTTGTAATTGTTACCCTGAGGAGGGGGGTCATCACCGGATTGCACTATGACGTGTATGGACTACGGTGGTGAAATCTTGAAATGGCCATAGGTGCTTGTGTGTGTTTTGACCTATGTGTTTCACCAGTGATTTTTATGAACTTTTGTATGTTTGGTGAGCAGAAACGGATTTTACCTATGGAAGTCTGCTGTTATTACCTGTGCCTTGAGGGAAGTACAGAACTTTTTAATATAACTTTAAATGATGTTAAATTATTTTAAAGTTTTTTGTCATTTTAAAGTTTTGTCATCGGATATAGTATTTTAGCCGATGGACTATTATAGTATTTTATTTTACTTCATTTTATCTTATTCTATTTTGCTTTATTTGTCTATTTTGAATTTTTAATCGCTTGATTTTATTCGAATTGTAATTATAAAAAGATATATATAT
>NC_068981.1:19398604-19400141 GCF_001194135.2 Octopus bimaculoides
TATATCTCGACATGAAACTTCAACAAATTCATGTCTGTAATACAAGTCATATGCTACAAATATGTCCCGGAGAGAAAGGCCACTGTACACAAGAACAAAATCCCCAGGGAGAGGAAAATTCTTATGAGACGGCATAGAAAAATTTCGAATCGCCTAAACAAACAAATTGAAGGCAGTGAAAAATCCAGCCTGAAAATATAAATTCTGGAGATTGAAAAAAATCTGCAGCTCACCCATGAAAAAAAAAAAAAAGAGCAAAGAAGCCTGGGCTATAGACAATATAAAAGCTAGCCCCCAGAGCTTTCTACTTGTTTGCCAAAGAAACAGCCTTAGTGCACTGCAGGGTAGGGCCACTCCTCACAGGAAATTCAATGAGGATAAGTGAAATACTTAATGATCAATTCAAAAGTGTCTTCACCGTAAGACACTTGCAAGTCAGCAAACCAGCTGATTTTTTAATCGCTGCTGATATAAAAACAGAGGCTGTGATGATTGGTTACATCAATATAAAAGAAGATGTAATAAGGGCTATAGATGAAATGAACCCGAACTCATCTACTGGCCTTGGTGGATTCCCAGCAATCCTTCTAAAAGCATGTAAGCGAGTCCTAGTAAGACCACTGCAGTCCCTCTTTCAGAGCTTCCTTGCGACTGGCAAACTTCCAAGTAAACTGAAGAAGGATAAAATATGCTTTATTCATAAAGGAGGTAGCAGAGTAGAGGCCAAAGACTACAGACCTATCTCTCTGATCTCGCACCTCAGCAAAGTCATGGAACGAATAGTCAGAAGAAAACTAATCACCTTCCTTCAGGAAAATGACTTGCTGACTGACACACAACATGGTTTCCGACCAGGAAGAACCAGTCTGATTTAGCCTTTACAACACTATGACTGGGTGTTGAGACAGCTGCTCAACCATTCAAATGTGGAAGTGATACATTTCGACTTTGCAAAGGCCTTCGATAAAGTCGATCATGGAATGATATGTGACAAACTGCATGATCTCGGCATAGTCGGGAAATTGGGAGAATGGCTGCATGACTTTCTGAAGGATAGAAGTCAGGTAGCAAAATTAATTGCAGAACTTAAGCCAATGGGGCCACCTCCAATGACACGCAAATAGTGAGCGGTGTTTTGGGACCACTACTGTTCATAATGGTCCTCTCAGATATGCATTCAGACACACAGAGAGCCACGATCACAAGTTATGCAGATGATACAAAAGTCTCACAGGTGATACAGAACCCTGCAGACACTATGCACCTGCAATGTGAGTTGGATGGAATATACAAGTGGAGTAAGAAGAACAGCATGCAGTATAATACTGAAAAATTTTCAAGCCTTGTGCTATCAGCGTGCAAAACTAAATGCAATTCCAATTAAATACACTGGACCTGGAGGGATTGCAATCCCAGAGACACAGTCATTGTGGGACCTGGGCATTTACATGAGTAATGATGCTTCCTTCCATGTACATGCTGCTAAGCTGGCAATGAAATGCAGGCGGCTGACCAGATGGATTCTTAGAACTTTTAG
>NC_068981.1:19401567-19408058 GCF_001194135.2 Octopus bimaculoides
ATATATATATATATATATATATATATATATATATATATACAGTCTTAGCAGAAATTATGGAGCACGTATAAAAAAATAGAGAATATGATTGATTGAAACTCATTTACTTAATAAGTGAAAGCTGTATAATTAACATTCTAGAATCTATCCCATCAATAATTAATATTTGATGTGTCCTCCTTTTGCTTTTATAACCGTTTTTATGCGTTTTTTGCATACTTGCAGCTAAGTTGGCGCAAATGGCTGAGTCAATTTCCTGCCTCTCATTATGTGACACTAACGTTATTTCCAATTTTTTTCAGTGAATAACTTATCAGTGATCAATATTTGTTGAAAATGTTGCCGAAGAAACAAATTCCTGAAGCTCAAAGGTTTCAAGTCATTGCATTATCTTAAGTTGAAAGTGTAAGAAAGTTGAAATGTTCGAGAAAAGGTGTCCAATCAACCATCAAAAGGTATACAATGAGACGAATTCATTCAAAAACCATAAAGAACGAGATTGCGAAGTGTACAACCACGAAGGAAGACATAGCTGCTGAATTTCGGGTGGTAACAAATAAGGCAGTATCAACTCGCACAGTGAGAAGAAGATTATTAGAAGCTGAGCTCAAAAGATGTAAGGCCAGAAAGAAGCCGTTGCTGTGTGAGGTAAACATGAAGAAGTGACTGTCTTCGGCAAAAGAGCATGGGCGGATGATGATTGGACTAAAGTTGTTTGGTCTGATGAAAGTGTGTGGAGAGTGGTGCATGTGCGTTCTATTCCATAAATTGTTTCTGATTTGGCACAGGGCCAGCAATTTCGAGGACATGAGACAAATCGTTTACATCATCCCCAGTGCTTGGCCGGTATTTCATTTTATCCACCCCGGAGGGATGGAAGGCTAAGTAGCCCTCATCGGGATTTGAACTCGGAACGTAATGATCCGGAATGAATACGGCAAGGAATTTTCTCCGATGTCTTAATAATTCTGCTGTTATTTGTAGTGATATGTTTTGTGAATATGTCGGTGGTGGTGGTCAAGTGTGTTAACAGGACTGTGGAAATATGAATATCTGTGTGTAGGGGGAGTGTGAATGTCTGTGCGCGCGCGCGTGTGTGTGAAGGACTCTTAATTCTAATGGTGGTCATACATTATCAAGCTATACATATATTTTATCGTTCATCTTTTTCTTGTTACAGTCATTAGGCTGCGACCTTGTTAGGGCACCACCTTGAATTTTTATTCGAATGGACCATCCTCAGAACTTACTTTCAAAGCCTGTACTTATTCTATGGGTCTCTTATGCCAAAGAGCTAAGTTATAGGGATGCAAAAACACCAACACCGGTTGTCAAGCAATGGTGCCGGGACAAACATAGACATAAAGACACACACGCATAGATATGCATACGGGTTTCTTTCAGTTTCCGTCTACCAAATCCTCTCACAAGGCTTTGGTCAACCCAAGGCTATAATAGAAGACACTTGCCCAAGATGCCACGCAGTGAGACTGAACCTGTAGCCACACATCAACGCCTGCGCCTATATTAATTAGAAACACAGCCTCTTGTTGGGACAATAATACTAATATACTATGTGTATATAGTGTATACTATAATTTTATAGCATATAAACATATTTAGACATACATCTCTATTTTTAAGAATCCAATTACTTTTGGGTTATTATATTTACTAATAAATAATATGAATTGAAAGATTTTTTTATCATCATTTTTATTTTCAATTTATTTATTGTGGGGGTTCTTTGCTAAAAAATATATTGCCTGTAGAAATATTGTCCATTGTGTTTGAAAGATTTTCTTTCTAATAGTTTTATTATTATTCTTTTAATTTCCTTAAGTAAATTTAAATTCATTTTTATCGTTGACTTTTTTACGCGCTCCACCAACATATTTTAGTGGCGAATGTAGCTGTATAGAATTTTAGGTGTTTTGGATTTCTTTGCAAATATTCTTCAACGACGTTTACTTAAGAAATGTCTTTCATTTTTCTTTCGTCTTTTTAAGGTCTTTTTTTTTTTTTTTACATGTAGCTCTTTCGTTATTTCCCCTGACGATTTTCAGATATCAACTCGCCAAACCGCTAGCTAGAAACACGAAACCACTTACTGGAACAGTTCTTTTAATATACATATAAAAGCGCGCGCGCGTGTGTGTATGTGTGTGGGCGCAGGCGGGGCTGTGTGGTAAGAAGCTTGCTTCTCAACCACATGATTCCGGGTTCAGTCCCACTGCGTGGAACCTTGGGCAAGAGACTTCTATTATAGCCTCGGGCCGGCTAAAGCCTTGTGAGTGGATTTGGTATTCGGAAACTGAAAAAAGCCCGTCGTATATTTATGTATATGTATATACTTATGTGAGTGTGTGTGTGTGTGTGTGTGTGTGTGTGTGTGTGTCTTTATGACAGTGTTTGTTCCCTCACCATCACTTGACAACCGATGTTGGTGTGTTTACATCCCTGTAACTTAGTGCTTTGGCAACAAGACTGATAGAATAGTATTAAGCTTATAAAGTATAAGTCCTGGGGTTGATTTCTTCGACTAAAACCCTTTAAGGCGGTACTCCAGCAAGGTCACAGTCAAATGACTGAAACAAGTAATTAGGCGCCGAGCTGGCAGAAACGTTAGCGCGCCGGGCAAAATGCTTGGCGGTATTTCGTCTGCCGTTACGTTCTGAGTTCAAATTCCGCTGAGGTCGACTTTGCCTTTCATCCTTTCGGGGTCGATAAATTAAGTACCAGTTACGCACTGGGGTCGGTATAATCGACTTGATCCCTTTGTCTGTCCTTGTTTGTCCCTTCTATGTAAAAAAAATAAAAGAATAGAAGTATACAAGTATGATGATGTAAACAGGAAGAATAATATGAATATATGTTTCTTTTTATTAATATTTAGCAGAAGCAAGAGAGTGACTCAAGGGCCGATAGTTTCGTACGTTGGCACTTATATAAGGAAGGAACATGCCACTCAATACGGTAACACATATATACTCAATAGTTACAGACACAAATATACGAGAGAAATGAGTAGTTGAGCTCTTTGTTAAAAACAGAAATACCAAACGAAAAAGAAAAACCTAATAAATCATGTTTTAACCAAAGCAAAAGAAATCTAAATCTCTGCTTTACAGGGAAACACTCATATCGGGGATAAAAACAAGCATTCAGATATAAATATTCCATTTGTAGTCACCTATAATCCTAGGAATCACAACATCCTACATTCAGGCAAGCGATACCGCCCAGTTCAATACAAATCATCAAATCTTTGACAAATAATTAAAAATTCATAAATCATTAAAAGCCGAAGATAACCACCAAATCTCAAGAGATTCCTAACAAAAGCGAGATTCACATCAGAGAAAAAAAGCCATGCAGGTAACGATCTGTGGAGACCCGCGTTGTGGGACATGTGAAATAATGGAAGGAGGAACAACCAAACGATTCAGAAGTGGGAAGGAATCGAAAGTGAATGCAAACATGAGATAAAAATCTCATCTACTGCTTCATAGACCCACTATACAACTAGAATTGCATTAGGGAAACAGGAACGAAACTAACCAGCCGTGTAAATGTGAATAAACAGCAAATTAAAGATTCACTTATTAGAAATGAACCATGTTGTAAACATCTAGTCATTTGTACAAATGGAAAATTTAAAATATTCCCCTTTTACAAAATAAAAGATGAAAATGATCAAATACGAAAGGCAAAAGAAGAATACTTTATAAAAATTCTAAATCCGAAACCAAGTCGGAAATAATCAACACCATTACTAAAAACAACTTCCTCTATACGCATCAGCCCAGAACGTGTGTTTGAAAAGTTGAACAACGAAAGTACACACTATCGGCAAACGTTTTCACAAAGGCTGGTGACATTCTGTTAATTTATTTTAAGCTAATAGCTTCATCTCGAACTTAATGTGAAGGTTTTGTCTGAATAGATTGACATTCTATACATCGTTAACGGGAGTTTCGGCTGTTACGCCACTGCTGGACATCTGCCTCTGAGGAACCCATAGCAGAGTGAAATCACGTGATCTGGCAGTTTTGGTAGCCGTAGCAAACGATTCTCGTCTGTCAACAATATAATTACGAGTGCTTTTATACACCAGAGTCCTTATGAGAGACCATCTCGAGGAAAATAATGTAGTATTCTGTGTTTTAACACAACCTCCACGTTAAGTTGGTGTTCAAAGTTACCTTTTGATATTAATACTGCTTCTTTCGCTATTAGTTATATAAACAATTTAAAATGAAATACTGTTTTTAAAACAAAAAATGCAATTTTAATCGTGTTTTCAAAAGTAAATAAAATGGTTGCCTCACAAGTTTAGTTTTTCGGTAGGCAGAAATACGAAAGCGATCTGACTTGTTTTTAGTTTTGTTAAACTTATATCCTGAAAGAATAACCATCTACAAAATAACCGAATCTCAGTTTGTATACCCTATAAGTAACTATAACTACTAATCTCTCCGTGGATACATGTCGGTAATTTTCTCTCTGATGAACATCTATTAAGAGAAGAAACTGGCTATTTTGACCCCATTTTTCTGTTCACAGACAAACCCTGTGTTATAACCGCTTTGTTAATTTTTCACAGTTAAAATAAAAGTTTTTTTCTTGGGTCGGTGGTGGGACTGTTCTTGAAAATAGCATATTTTATAATTCGAATTATAGGCAAACGCTGTAAGTGCTCTATGAATTAACTAAGATATACATTTTTAGAGAAAGGAACGTCTCCAAGTTGCAAGTGCCGTGATTGTAAGTGCCGTGATTGTACCGTTCAATGGAAATATCTTCTCGACTGATGATATTTGGCCAACCAGTCTTTATGTTATCTACTTGTCTTCAATTCTTACTGAAAGTTTTATAGCACTGCGTTAGAGCAACTCTTCGATTTTGCTATGGTTAAAAAAGTGTAGCAAAGTGTCAGCGGAAATATTTTGCATGTAGCTCGACAAATCTGTTGCGGAACCCCTCGAAATCTTTTGTCATCTTTTGACGATACTTGGCGGACACAGATTGATTGTCGGTTCAAGATGATAAGCGTTTAAGGCGACCAACTGCTAACAAAACGCCTAACAACATGGAAAAATAATCAGTGAACTCTGCTATGAAGGCCATAAGCAAACAATCCAACAAATCTCTCATGACTCGAATCAGCTATGGCGACTGTGAAGTGATTCTCCAGCTATGCATAAATATGAATCTCATTTAGTTTCATAATTTTTTCGTAGTTAATTCATAAGGCAGTTATAGAAAAACTGTGGCTGCCGCTCTACACTCTCCATCTCTGTCTTGTAGTTTACCCCCTTGTGACAGCGCCGTATTTCTCAAAATGAAAATGAAGTTGAAGGGATGCCTCTCCGAGACAGTGGATTATATATAAATAGAAACGTTGGAGAGATATTACATAGCTTTCAGAAAGCGGATGATATCAATGATACTTTTTGAGGCGTGAATGAACAGCTTGGATTGCTGTGTATGTTCCCAAGAGGACGATACCCGAATGTTAATAATATATGAAATGCATAATTTACTAAAGTACTGGTATGGCTTTTATTTCTTTTTTAACGCCTGGTCCGACAACTTTGACAACAATGTCGGACGTAAGTGTTTGGGTGAAGAAGGGTTTTATATGTGTGTGATTATATGAATGCGTCACTTTTCTGTATTAGTGTCTCCTGGGAATATTGGTATTCATAGACAGAGGTTTTCAGTGATATAGAAATATTTACAATGTCCGAAAGATATCTCATATGTGTGTGTATAATCAGTTGACACTGAATACTATGAAACCGGGATGATGAAAGCGATAAAACATATCACATGAATATACATCTTGATATACAATGAAAGACACTGATATACATTTATTGGCCAATGTGAGTATATGTTTGTATGTATGTATGTATGTACATAGATAGATAGATAGATAGATAGATAGATAGATAGATAGATAGATACCCTATACATACTTTCATATATATGTGTGTGTGTGTGTGTGTGTGTGTGTGTGTGTGTGTGTGTGTGTGTGTGTGTGCAGTCATATATGCTCGTGTGTGCGTGTGTGCAGTCATATATGTTTGTGTGTGTGTGTGCAATCATATATGTTTGTGTGTGTGTGTGTGTGTTCAAAGTACCTTTATCTCAGACTTATTTTATTAAAAACGCGTCTCTCACTTAATGTATTTCATTTTTAATTTCCTATTTTCCTGATGACAATTTCAATAGTTATTAGTGTATCAGTGCGTATGTACAATACCGACATATACACATACACACACACGCACATACACATATATACACACGCATGCACGTACAGGCATATGCACACGCGCACACACACATTAGTTGAAAGCTTATATCCTATGAGAGTAAAACTTGGGAGGTTATCAAGTATTCTATGCCTGTAAGTGTCTATGTGTATGTATATGTGTATGTGAATTCACTTCTACGCATAAACATGTATACGTGTATATATA
>NC_068981.1:19408508-19410012 GCF_001194135.2 Octopus bimaculoides
TATATATGTGTGTGTGTGTGTGTGTGTGTGTATATATACACATATGTATATACTTATATGTATGCATTCTGGATGTGAAGACGTTTTGGCCAGAGGGGCGTGAATAATGTAACATCCGCACAATGGCCTTTTCAGCGGGTGATTAAATAACTACCTTAGAATTTGGAGTTGTTTAAATACCCTTGATTTTGTAAAACAAACAGCAGGCGAACTAAACTGATTCGAATTGTCGAAAAATTCAAGCAAAGCCGTTTAGGGAGAGACAACTCTATACAAAGGCAGCTCAAGTAATTCAGACGCCATCTTGAGTCACAATTATAAGCATTTTATATAAAACTTAAACTTATGTTCAATTTATGAATTTGTAATTAACAAACTTACATACATATGTACATACATACATGCACACACATGCACATGTGCGCACACTCACACGCACATGTACATATATATATACATATATATGTAATTATGTATACATATATGTGTGTATTTGCTGTATACGTGTATGTATAGATGTCGCCCTAGTCGTCGATATCCTCGGATTACCCGTTTATCAGAATATGGCCATGCCACTTAGAATGAAGAACTTAAAGTGAAAACCTGAATTATATAATATAAAACAACAAGGATTCAGGCAAACTCCATCTATAATAAATACAGGGTGTGAGAGGTATCTGAGTGCATGATTGTAATTTAATAAAATAACAATGAATTAACAAAAGTAAATGCATTTTAATAAAAAAAAATGGCGCTCATGTTCTCGATAAGCTTTGGTAACTGCTTCAATGTGGGATCGGAATCATTGACATGGTTCTTATTCTTTTCAGTCATTACCTGAACATGAGTTAGCTTCAGTGAAGCTATGATTCTGCGAGGATATCGATTACTCTTCATTTCTACGATGTTTCAAACGTAGTGGTTCATGAGATTTAAATCTGGTGAGTTTGAAGGCCACAAATTTGGAATTACATAATCGTAAAGACTATTTGACATCAATCCTTGGGTTATGTGGGCATTGTAAAAAGGCGTTGAGACTTGCTGAAACATATATGGCCTTCCATTACGTTCTTCGTCCATATAAAGCTTAATTCATTCTCAACGTATCCAGCAACATTAATTCTAAGGTCCTGTGGTAAGATATGAGGTGGTATAGCATGACCTTTGTTTCTCATCACTCCTAAAACCATCACAGTTGCTGGAGACTTAGCATGCATTATTCTTCTGGAGCCATCAGATGTATCTGTACATAACGATCTGTCATTTTTCCTGTTATATCTTGGTCGATGGTTTTCACATCAGAGAGGAACCAATGCATTTCAATGTCGTGAGATAATTTTAACCCTGCTAAGTAACCGATTGACAAGGATCAAATGGTTTCATGAATCTCTGCAGGCATGAATTGACCTCTCCTTAGTATATACGACTTGTACCAAATGTTCTCCAGTACCAAATTTATGATAGTCTATCCCGACACCTATATATATATATATATATATATATG
>NC_068981.1:19410428-19416267 GCF_001194135.2 Octopus bimaculoides
GTTTGTGTGCGCGTGTGTGTGTGTGCGTGTGTGTTTGTTCTTAGATACTGAGATAAGTTTCGGTCATCATTGACCCTGGCCATGACAAACTTCGTAGCATCATCAGGAAAAGACATTTAATGGTCTGTCATATTATATTGGCACCATAGTCTATTCGAGTGAAGAGTTATTGCTTGCAGAGATATGTCTTGTTGTGGGTGACTTATCAGAACTTTGCTGGAGATATTTGACTGGGACCCGTTTTTAATGTAACGAGATCTTTTTCTTTTTTTATGTGTCTTGGCATGATGCTAAAGAGATCAGGGACATTTGGGGTGAAATAGATCCATCTTAGTATTGTGATGTGACGCGAGCATAATTTTTGTAGATGACGGACGACCCGGGAACCAAGCCTTTGGTGAATTTTAAAGTCTATACTAACATCACTCGGCAATACCGTTGGAACACTTTCCACATCATACGAATGACATAGTGCATGTGGTAGCGTTGGAAGAAATAAAGCTTGAGGTTTACGAGACGATCCCAATGATCAAGACCTGCCATGCGGTCTATTTTCCTTGTGCTCGTTCTCTGCGTGCATTGCGCTGGAGTGCTTCAACAATGCTAAACGCAGAGAAATAGCAACTGTCATATTCTAACAGTATTTCCTGTAGCTGTCGTGTAGGATTCTCCTTAATCACTCAGCTTACTAAAAATAACCACTAAATCTATCTCAGATTGTACCTTACAATAGCAGAGGACATTCAATGGCGTATTGTTTGGTGTAATATGTTTGAAAAACAAGAAGGGTTTGTCTTTAAGGATAGGGTTTTTTTGTTGGACTGATACAGTGCTGGCCTTGAGTGAAACAATAGGGCAGGTTGATTTTCCACACTTTTGTAGTTAATGACTTTGGACTAACCGAGATAGTGAGGGGTTAATATGATAATAACTGACAAAAAATCCATCTCCCTAACTTTAACCGTTTTTTGAGGAAACTGTTTGAAAAATTTCAAAATACTGTAACCAAAAACATCGTATTTTCATCATTTTCAGTCGAAAAAAATACGTTATTTTCATTTGAAAAATCCACAAAAATGTTGCATCGTGATTGAAAACGAGTAAAAACATTACAAACTGTAGAGAGTCAAATAAGACAAACTTAGATACCAAAATCATCATAATTTTCACTGTAAGAGCCCTTAAAAGTAAAGGAAGGCCTCATACGGGGTCTGGCCAGAATGTATTTGTTCCTTGATTCGAATCCATAAACAGTATGGGAAGCTCCAGATGTCAGCAACACTGCTCTTTCAAACCTCTGAGAATGTGAAGACAAATCAGACGGCTCTAGCTTGTTGCCATTCAGTAATGCTTCTTGAAGTTCCTGATCAGAAAAGTCTTCTGTTAGAGCAGGTTTACAGATACCACTTTGAGAAAGGTTGACTAATGCTGACGAGTGTCTAGCGTCAATGTTGATATCTGTAATCCTCTTCAGCCTGTTCTTGGCTGGCTTCACTCTTCTGAAAGAAAAATAATAAATTTAGTTTTTATTTCACTATAAAATTGGAGCTCTTGTGGCAGAGCGGATAAGGTGCTGGATTTCTACACCTTAGTCTAAGGTTCAATCCCCAACGAATTGCGGACATAAAATTAAAATTTCGGTGCAGGTAGAGAGCACTCGTCCGACAGGTGAAGCACCGATATTTGCCCATGCGCAAGGTGCTCTGTACTCAACACACCGAACACAGCCACTTACAACATTACTATCTTCCTTCTCTTGTCTGTCTTCACACTCACAACACATTAAGCTTTCCATCTCTCGGAGCCCGTCTAAGGGGTTTCGATTCACTACCTCCCCAATGCAGACGGGTAGCTCTCGCTTGAGCTGCAGAAGGGCTCCCTTGGTTGGTGGCAAAAACATATTTATGCGATTTCTCCTGCCCTTTCCAACTAAGGTTAAGTAAAAGCCTGATGGACCCTTAAAGGTGAAAAGTGGCTCTAAATCCTTAACTTAACCTCACTTTAAAATGTAATCCCAATGTGTGTCAAAATTTCTTATTTTACTTTAATTATACTTTAATTTTACTTTAACTACAGGGTGTCCACAAGGTCTGGGTACATGGAGTAAATAAAATCATAACATAAACAATTAAATACAAGAAATAATAATTTCTTAAAATATGTGTTAATCCAAGTGTACCCAGACTTTGTGGACACCCTGTATAATAACAGTTTGATAAATCACCATAATCGAATTATTTTACATTTTATAATTTATAAATGTTTACCTGATGGAGATAATTTTCTTGAGAGCAGCTTTTCTCACTTCTAAGCCATCAGACTTCATCATCGAGTACAGCACATTCACGGGCAACAAGGCAAAGGAATTGAACTTCAGGTTCTTGAAAGCAACATCTTAGATTTCTTGAGACTGTTGCTTGATCCTCTTTATCATGTTGAAGATGTACAGCTGCTGATTGTGGAACTTGCTGTCCCTTTTGATCTCAAACCAGCTGATTGCACACACTTCCACAATGAACTTGATGACTAAGTAAAACTTAACATGCAGTTCTGGTGGGTAAACACATCAATCTAATTACCACAGTCAACCACCTCGCATGGTTTAATGGTCCAATTTTCCAGGCAGTAAACCTTGGGTTGACATTACCCCTGGAAATTCCGTACACATACTCTAAAATAAGCCTCTGATCACTACCGAGATCATTCAGTATCCCCTCATCAAATTCCATGTCATCCAGGAGACCACTGAGTTTAGTGAATTCCACTTGTGACTGACTTTGATAATCAATTTTACAGTTTTCCCAACGGACCACTGAAATTAATGGGAAATTTGGTGCTACCATCAAGATGTTTAAAAACAGCTCTAAAAGGAAGCTCATTCTGATGGGGTGAACAGCCAGTGGTGTGCAATTTCCGCTGAATTTTATTTTCTAAACATATTACAAGGCCTCCTTCCCAACCAGTGCTTGTGTTTGTGTTGTCAAGGAGGACAGCTTTCAAGGTATGAACACTGTTTAACTCTTCCAAGACACTAACAACTTCATCACCAAGTAGAACACCAGTCGCACCTTTAATCGGGTTAACTGTAAGAAAGAAATGTTCCACATTCAGTTCCCAGCTTCTTTGTGAAAGTCAAACGGTGCTCTTGTTCCTTTCCTTTCTTCAGATTCATCCTTGACTTCTCGGTACACCAAAGTTTCCTTGTCAACATTCCCATCAACTCCAATACAGATTAACCTTTCTCGCTTCTCTTTGTGCTAATCATTGTTTTTCACTTTCATTCTGTACTTTTTTCTGCCCAATTTCAATTTATTAACTGTTATCTGTTTCACATCAAGGCCAGGCTTAAGCAGGTCCATAGCTTGTAAGTCAATGAGGGGGGCATTAGCAAGCCGTGCCCCAAGACTGAAAGAAACATTACCCCTGATCAATTTTGTGGCATATTTGAGGGGTTTCAAAAAGCTCCTTGGCTTGAACTCATCATCTCCCGAGTTGGATTCCAAGGAAATATCTTGTGAGGATGTGGAGGCAATTGTGGCCAAGTTCCTAGTCTGTTGAATCTGTCTCTGTAATCTTTCTGTCTTAGCTACAACACTCTGGTTTCTCTTCACAGCAACTTTATCCACAGACCCGAGCTGGAATCTTATTCTGACCCTCTGATCTCCAAAGTATCCTCTCTCCTCTACTGGAACCTGACATATTAAAGTATATTGAACAGCGGATTTAAAATAAGAGATAAAATCATTAAAAAAACTAATGATTAACATCGACCAGAGGGGAATGGTAGATTACAGTAGGAAAATGCATATATTTTCAATTACATCCATGGGATTTTCTTCTATTTAAAAAGCACCTAACCGAGCTAAGTAAGATTAGTTAACAGTTAAAGACATACCTTTACTTTTTTACTGGGAGGACACGTGCAGATTATGTGCTGAGCTTGATAATTTTCTTTCTTGCACTTCACGGAATTGTCATCACAAGGACGAACAGATAGCTTCCAGGTGCAGGCAGAAATGTCAAACATTTTATCCAGCTTTTCCTCCATATTCTGCTCTTTGAATGTGGAAAGAGATTTGCGGTTTCTCTCTTTTGCTTTCCTGAAGCACACTTTATCCACCAATTTCATTAATTAATATTCCTCGTACAGGGTCAGCCGTGGGATCACTGCCTACCAAATCGCAATTACATCTTTTGTTATTGCTTTAGTTATATTATAATCTTTCAAGTCCGGGTAGCTGTGTATTGAATAACATGGCCGAGGGTAGGAGCTTCTGTTTTATCTAAAAGGGAAAGCTGACCACCGAATGTTATAGCACTACCACTTCGAGTTAATACTGCAGACTTCCCTTTTCTACCTATTTTTATGAAATATCTGAAAATAATTTAATTTAATAAGCATTTGATAGGCAAATATCATTAGAGAGTACAAAATAATACGTCAATAAACATCTATAAAGGATTTAAACAAGTTCCAAGCATTGTTTTGTTGAAAACGACAAATTTTAATTGGTTATTTTGATTAAATTAGGTCCAATGATTGGCTTTTTATGTATAAAATTATACAATTTTACAACTTAAAAATAATTGAGAATCCTAAACATATGCAATTATTTTCATATATAAAAGTTAATGCGACATTTTCTATACATTGATACCTTACTATCTAGACTAGTCCAAGATTACAGTTCAAAATCGACCTACCCGAACAAAACAATAGTGACAGTGGCAGCAAATGTACGGAAATAGATTTGACTGAGGAAAAACTGTTCGTTTCCTTTTCGTCGAGTGGAGTCTCTCCAACATCGTCACGCTTGTCAGCCATTAGTTCCCTATAGAATGCGAGGAATGGCATGTCATCAGCCTCGTTGTCCAACTTTCTGAGAACTGTGAGCACTTCTGAACATACCAGATGCTAGGGGCCCAAAGAATGTGGAAAGGAAAGGAAAAACGAAACATTAAAACAAATTACAAATATATATACTCTGCACGTGAATATATATCGGTCAATAAGGTGGACATCATTACAGCATACACATTGGCCTCTTTAGCGAACGCAGCGTTGGAGGAAATAAAGCTTGAGGTTTTCGAGACGATCCCAATGATCAAAACCTGCCATGTGGTCTATATTTTCCTTGTGCTCGTTCTCTGCGTGCATTGCGCTGGAGTGCTTCAACAATATTAAATGCAGAGAAATAGCAACTGTCATATTCTATGTAGCTCTGTCAATGTGATAACCTTTATGAAATCTGCCTCATAAATGGTGACCACACCTTAGGGATTGAGGATTTTTGCAGATGGAGGAACTAACCACATGTCTACGCTGTATCAGTCACAACATGGCGAACCGTTCAGAAACGGATGTTGGCAGTAGATGAACCGCATCACCTGTGGAATACGACTCCTTCACAAAAAGAGAGAAGCTCGTTTCATCAGATGAAAACTGGATGAGGCATAACGATCACACTGTAATAAATACAGAAGCTAAGCATGCGTTCGTCGTTTCCTCCTCATTTTATAGGCTTAGAATCTTCTCGACTTCCTTTAAATTCAGATTTGTCCACCCTACTCATAATCACGTCCTATTTCCTGAAGGTCTATCTCAAACCAGGCCCTATGGATTATAACAAGACTTTTGTCCAGGGATTCATTGCACTGACCAACTTGGATATACTTCTCCAGTCACCGAGCATACATTAAATGTTCCTGATTAATACGGTTCCTTGAAACTACCTTGTATTCTTTCTGTACAGTAGTGACTACTCCTATTTCCGTGGTATGTGTGTGTGTGTGTGTGTGTGTGTGTGTGTGTGTGTGCGTGTGTGCATGTGCGTGTGTC
>NC_068981.1:19416299-19419348 GCF_001194135.2 Octopus bimaculoides
GTGTGTGTGTGTGTGTGTGTGTGTGTGTGTGTGTGTGTGTGTGTGTGTGCGTGTGTGCATGTGCGTGTGTCTGTGCATGTGTGTTTGTTCTTAGATACTGACATAAGTTTCGGTCAGCTTTGGCCCTGGCCATGACAAACTTCATAGCATCATCAGGAAAAGACATTTATTGGCAAAACGGGGACGTAGTCCACAGAATCTAATAGTGTCCAGCAACCCAATCCTTCAATACTTCCACATTTCACAGCCGTAGAGGACGTCTTTGATAGACAAAACGAGCTATTTAAACGGTTCTGATAAGTGGTCATTTAATATTATTGCCGAGAAAATGGCATTTGCACATTGAAGCAGATCAGCATCTGAAAATGGAAGCGAAACCGAATGTTTTGAGAATTAAAGGATTTGAATTTAACCAAATGGATCTGTGTTCCACAAAATCCAGACTTGGTTGCTGTAGATAGGTTAGTCGGATATCGCATGGGAGTGGGTGGGTTTTTGCACTCCAGATCAGTCTATCCTTGACAAGCTCCAGCCTCAGCACTACAACATTAGCAAAACTCTTAAACATTCTGCTGAATAGAAGTGTGAGCCAGACATTATGGATGATCCACAAAATTAAATTTTACTATAATTATGTTATCAAGCATTTTCAGATAACATTCGAATGAAAAGTCTTTAAAAAAAACGTACTAGATTCTGTGATAGCACTTAAGATTATAAGTAACAAGGGTATACTGCATACAGACCTTAAGTACGTCGAAATCAGACTGAATTTAAATTACGTCAGCAGGTTGTATTTGTTACTATGGCGCCATTTCAATAAAATTTATAATTTATACTTTTATATTTGATATATCGAAATGTTGCATCAGGATATAGTGACGGTGCTTTAATGCATACATACATACATACAAACATGCACAACACATACACACACACATACACACACACGCACACATACATACACACACACACACACACACACACACACACATATATATATATATATATATATACACGCATTTGAAACACCATTAGATTAAAATAATCATGTATATAACATTCATAGTGTGTATGCAAACGTGGAATGGTATTAGTTGTAATATTTTTGACTCGGAGAAACATCTCAAAAATACTTGTACATTGAAAAGCAAGACGTCGATAAGAATACGGGAGGATCGTCAGATACGCTGTTTCGACCTGGCTTAGTCTTCTCAGTCACGGATACTCTGGACATTTTAAGTTATACTGAAGACGCTGATTCCGATACGTGAGTTTGATTTTAACCTGGATACCATTCGCACAAAAATCAGACAAAATATTGCTGACAGATTTCTGAATCGGAAATAACATTTAGAGAAGAGAGTCGGTTACTATTTGCAGGGAACGATCTTTCTTATGGACGTAGCATAAATCACCGGAATGATCTTTCCCTCTAGTAATTTATACGCTATTGTGAAGAAAAAAAGATCGTTCTTGGCAAAGGGTAACCGACTCTTGGCTGTGTGGTAAGTTGCTTGCTAACCAAACACATGGTTCCAGGTTCAGTCACACTGCGTGGCACCTTGGCCGAGTGTTTTCTACTATAGCCTCGGGTCGACCAAAGCCTTGTGAGTGGATTTGGTAGACGGAAACTGAAAGAAGCCCGTCGTATATATATATGTATGTGTGTGTGTATATTTGTGTGTGTGTGTATGTTTGTGTGTGTGTGTGTGTGTTTAGGTCCCCGTAACTTAGCGGTTCGGCAAAAGAGACCGATAGAATAAGTACTAGGCTTACAAAGAATAAGTCCTGGGGTCAATTTGCTCGACTAAAGGCGGTGCTCGAGCATGGCCGCAGCCAAAATGACTGAAACGAATAAAAGAGTACATATATATCCCAGGTCCTATATTAAAAGAAATGATGTTCCGTAAACGTCAAAATGCTTAGGAATAGTTCTTCAACTCTGCAAAAAATGCTGCTGACGATGATCTAAAAGACATTACATGTTCTACTCACGGTGACTCCCGTTGCACTATCTCCATCATTTAGCAATCATCATTTGTGGTGAGTACGTACCGTACTCCGTTATCACTGTACTCTAATTTATTCCCGACTATATTTCTCTTCAAATGTATTTATCGATACATATAATACACTGCGTATTTAAAAACTGATATATACATGCATAAAAGTTATTTTATTACGTTTTTTTTTTTTTTTTCTAAATTTTTCAGTCGGAACGCATCACAATTTATAAAACGGAAATCAATGAGAAAACAGATTTCTCATTACGTAATTCTTATACAAGATTTTCAGGATTGAAGAGTACACACGCGCACGCGCGCGCACACACGGAACGTATGAGTGTGTGTGTATGTAGGTACAAACAAGAAGGGTAAAAATAGGACACAATGCCAAAGGAAGAACCACGTGTTACAATCTACCAGAAGATCCCAGTAGCTTGAAAGTCAGTCACAAGAACAAACATCGAGTTTCATTTCATTTATCTATCTATCTATCGATCTATCGATCTATCTATTTTGCTATCTAGCTATCTATCTGTTTGTCTGTCTGTCTGTCTGTCTCTGTCTCTATCTATCTATCTATCTATCTATCTATTTATCTAACTATCTAGCTATCTGTATACATATTCACAAATATATGTGCATACATACATGTACATATAATAAAGAATAAATGGAGAAAAACGCATATAATAAATAAGTTCCTTTAATTCTGACACATGTTTCGAAAATTACATGCACTCTATTCCAAATGAATAAGAGATGTTATTATACATGTAATTTTCTCTTTAGGAAACCATGTACATATTGACCGTTGACTGGACACTATTCAATTTTTCTTCTCCGTGTTTTTCTCCTTGTCTCCGTATTCTTTCTGTTGAAGAGCGTAGCTCGAAACGACAAAGACTTTCCGTATTCCCGAGCGTCATACTAATACATCCTTTTGTTATTTACACCATCTGTCCTCGTCTGTTGTTGTTTTTTCGTATATTCTCCCATATATACATATATACATATATGTATGTGTGTGTGTGTGTATATAT
>NC_068981.1:19419641-19424541 GCF_001194135.2 Octopus bimaculoides
TATATATATGTGCATACATGTAAGTGTTTGTGTGTGTATGTTTTGCTGAACTATATGATTTTACTTATACGTTATATTTATTCACTCTTACAAACAGCAAATGTGATACAGTGTTACATGAGTGCACCAAATTCATATAAGTATTCTCTACATTCTGTGTTCAGTACTCCTTTTGTCTTGTTCAGTAGAAATAGCATACATACGCGCACGAGCATGTGTGTGTGTGTGTGTGTGTGTGTGTGTGTGTGTGTGTGTGTGTGTGTGTGTGTGTGTGCGTGCGTGTACGTGTATTTATATATATGAGTAGCAATACATGCATATATATGTGTACATCTATACAAACATATATACAGCAGATTAGCAATGCTCTGAATAAAATAATTTATTCAGCATTTGTAAGTGATTACCTAATAACAATTTGCCGAACACTTGGTATAATTGATTAAATACTTCTGGCATGACATGTTAAATATAAAAAAAAGAAATAACACCAAATAAATAAAAAACTAAATTCCATGCATTGAAATAAAATTTACCCAAAGACAAATTACTTCAATCATTAGACATTATCAGAATTCTTGTGATCAATTTTGTGAAACAGACAGTTATCTTCCAAAAATAAGTTAGAGAATTTGATTATTGCTGGTTGTATATGTATATGGTGTGTAAGGTTTCCATCCTCACAGAGGAAAGTGTAACCCACGCAGACGAAATATAAAACGATAACGTCAGAAATTGAATTGGAGAGAGGATTTCATCATTTAAATTTGAATTAACTCTGTGTGTAACATCAATTATGATACAGTGTTTATATATATATATATATATATATATATATATATATATATATATGCATATATATATTACATATTTATAAACATACATACATACATATATATACATACAGAAAAACAGACGGATGAATTAAAAGTACGACTCTAACTTGGTAACTTTGTTATTAAAATGCCTTGGTTCTATTGTACTCTTAAGATTATATATATATATATATATATATATAAGATTCAAGAATCGAGGTGTAGGAAGAAAGTTAGCTTCAAGGAACCCGTAGTAAATAGATAGATAGATAGATAGATAGATAGATAGATAGATAGATAGATAAGATGAGTTCAGCAAAAATTTAGATTCAGATGAATCTAAATTTGTTTGGGGCATCAGAATTTAGTACTGTATTATCCATTCAATTTCAAAGTAAGGTGATTAAAATCAAAATAAGCAACAATATCTTTGTTGCTTATTTTGATGTGTGTGCGTGTGTGTGTGTGTGTGTGTGTGTGTGTGTGTGTGTGTGTGTGTGTGTGAAGGCGCATGGCTCAGTGGTTAGAGCGTCGAGCTTACGATCGTGAGGGTTGCATGTTGTGTCCTTGAGCAAGACACTTTATTTCACGTTGCTCCATTTCGTTCACTCAGCTGTAGAAATGAGCTGCGACGTCACAGGTTACCAAACTGTATCGGCCCTTGCCTTTTCCTTGGATAACACTGGTGGCGTGGAGAGGGGAGGCCGGTGTGCATCGGTGACTGCTGGTCTTCCGTAAACAACCTTGCCCGGACTTGTACCTGGGAGGGTAACTTTCTAGGTGCAATCCCATGGTCAGTCATGACCGACGGGGGTCTCAGCATATATTATATATATATATATATATATACAGAGAGAGAGAGAGAGAGAGAGAGAGAGAGAGAGAGAGAGAGAGAGAGTAGTGGTACAACAAAGCACCAATGTTTACTGGAAATAGCAGTCGATACCTTTACGACGCTATAGTAAAGCTTCAATGTGTATATACTGGCAAAGACGTGCGAGGGCAGCAAACATTAAAAAAAAATTGTGTCTTACCTTTAGGAAAAATATTATAAAAATGGACAACTAGAATCGGATTATCTAGGACCTAGGTATATATATCATTGCACAGACGAAATAATTTCGTCTGCCGCTACGTTCTGAGTTCAAATTCTGCCGAGGTCGACTTTGCCTTTCATCCTTTCGGGGTCGATTAAATAAGTACCAGTTACGCTCTGGGGTCGATATAATCGACTTAATCCGTTTGTCTGTCCTTGTTTGTTCCCTCTGTGTGTAGCCCCTTGTGGGCAGTAAAGAAATAAGACTATACACGTCTAGATATTAAAAAAAGGCTATGAAATTTTACATGTGGTCCTTACACTTATATGGTGCAGAAATATAGTCATTTACGAAAAATCTGTCTGACAAACTGGGAGCTTTTGAACTGTGGTCATGTAGTAGAACTTAAAGAATATTTTGGACGAGACATAAAATTTAAAACCAATGAAGAAGTGCTACAACTAGCAAATACAAAACGATCATACCTCTCATCTGTCTAAAAAAGGAAGGCAATGTGTTTTGGGCCCATAGTAAGAGCATAATGTATGCAGTAACTATTACTACAGGGGAAGATAAAGGACAAACAAACGAGAAGATCTAGAACAAACTTGTTTGATAACATCAAAGACTGGACTATACTGTCATAGGGTGAATGTGTAAGTATGGCAGAAGAAAGACTCGAACTGAGGTCCTTGATGTTCAAAATGCTGAGAGTAAGTGATAAAAAATGATGATGATTATTGCATGCGTTGTTGTTTAGTCTCTAGTCAGCTCTGCTTCTCTGATTGAGCAGACCCTGTGACCCAAGACATTTCAGCGAAGAACCTCCTGTATTTTTCAATAAAAGGGATTATATAATCCAACTACTACTTTTCGTAAATCGATAAGGTACGATTTAAGGAAAATCCAGTTGCTATTTCTAGCGTGTCAGGTTACTACATAGAGGTTTGAGTCTCCCTCATTGGTTCGTTTGCTACTGTTACTACTGCTTCTGCTGATTCTACTATTGCTAGTGTAAAACGAAGAAGGGAACTGATTCCGTTACTCTTTCACTTGTTTTCCACCACCAATGCCACAGTACTTAACCCTTTTTTACACAGCAACCATTGCTCATTTTATTACACGTGCCACTCAGATATAGAACACATATAGCTCTCAAACATCGAACATATTTAATGCTTACCAATTCTCTTTCTCTCTCTCTTTTAGCTGTCTCTCTCTCTCTCTCTTTCCCTCTCTCTTTCTCTCTCTCTTTCCTCTCTCTTTCTCTCTCTCTCTCTCACACACACATACACAAACACTCTCCCTTTTTCTCTCCCCTGCTGTCTCTCTCCCCTGCTGTCTCTCTCCCCTGCTGTCTCTCTCCCCTGCTGTCTCTCTCCCCTGCTGTCTCTCTCCCTCTCTTTTAGCTCATCTCTGCTCAATACTCTACGCAAGCTCTATCTCACACATTTAATATATCACCATTGCCGCTTAAATATCCACTTTTCAAGCAGCAATTGGTTCATTAAGGTCTTTTGAAGCTGTGTTTTATAGTCGCCCATTGCTGATGCCAACTCTATGTAGTCAGCTCTTACTATATACAGAAGTATAATTTACATAGCGATGCTATTATATTAAACAGTCGTATGTCCAAATTTGGCCAAATACGTTTTTTTTTTCTCAATATTTAATTTTGCTTGCAATAGCCAGTTCCTTTGGTCAAACTATCGTATGTCCAGCTGCTTCAGATGAAAATTGTCAAAGTGTAGTACAAAGGATTAGCCTTTTTCAAAAGTGCAGTACGTCCCACATACGACAGTTTTGCAAAGGTATTTCTGACTAGAAATATCATACATGCATGGAGTTACAATTTTATGCACCCAACAAAGTATTATTGTTAAGCTGAAACTTTTGTTAATTTAAAAATAAATAGAATAGTGTAACTAGTTTTCGTTTTCTGAAAATGCAACGTTTTTGAACTTACGACACTTGCATAATAGCAATGATATATATTCTAAAAATCACCATACACTCAATGGATCGGAATACAGACGAGACTCTACATTCAGTGACCATATCTCACTGCTACACAGAATCATACTCCATATGCTAGCTGTGGTCCTCTTATAAGCAGAGAGATGGTCGCTTTTTTCGTCCGTATTTTCACGTCAGCATGGGTTAAGCAAATGCATATTATTAAGACGTTATTTTTATCATCAAATGTCCTTCTAATCGCTAACTCTTACCCATTTACAAGAAAGGGAAGTTTTTTTTCCACACGTCTTCAAAAGTGGTGAGCTACCGGACGATTTGTTGGCTGAGAGATGACAAAAATAGTTACCGTTCATGGTGGGGCTATTTTATTTTCAAAGAAGCGGAGAATGTAGGCATAAATACATGCACGCATACCATACACGCACACACACACACACATATACATACATACATACATATATATATATATATATATATATATATATATATATATATATATATATATATATATATATATATATATATATATAGATAGATAGATAGATAGATACATATATATATATGTTTGTATGTATGTATGTGTATGTATATATGGATATGTGTGTATATATTCACATATACATATATATGTGCGTGTGCGCGTATGTATATGTGTATGTGCGTGTGCATGTGTGTGCGCGTGTGTTTGTGCTTGTTCTCTACTACAGATTAACAACCGCTTTTAATTTATTTTACGCCCCCGTAACTTTCCAGTCAAGCAAAAGTGACAGGTAACCAAACTTAAAAATGAGTTACGGGGGTCGTTTGTTCGACTAAATCCTTCATGGCGGTGCCCCAGCATGGCCGCAGTTCAATGACTGAAACAGGTAAAAGTTAAAAGAATAGGCGTAGGAGTGACTGTGTGGTAAGTAGCTGGCTTACCAACCACATGGTTCCGGGTTCAGTCCCACTGCGTGGCACCTTGGGCAAGTGTCTTCTACTATAGTCTCGAGCCGACCAAAGCCTTGTGAATGGATTTGGTAGACGGAAACTGAAAGAAGCCTGTCGTATATATATGTATATGTATATATA
>NC_068981.1:19424587-19427413 GCF_001194135.2 Octopus bimaculoides
TATATATATATATATATATGGGGGGGTTGTGTGTCTGTGTTTGTCCCTCCAACATCGCTTGACAACCGATGGTGGTGTGTTTACGTCCTCGTAACTTAGCGGTTCGGCAAAAGAGACCGATAGAATAAGTACTAGGCTCCCAAAGAATGAGTACGGGGTTGGTTTTCTCGACTAAAGGCGGTGCTCCAGCATAGCCGCAGTCAAATGACTGAAACAATTAAAAGAGTAAAAGAGTAAAAGAGATGTTACATGCAGTCTATCCTTCCCACATTGAGACTCCTCGCTGCCAAAAGAAGCACCAACTACCTGAATTACATCCAAACTTACGTTACTCCTATGCTATCATTACTCCCTATGCTATCATTACTCCCTATGCTATCATTACTCAACTATGCTATCATTACTCTCCATCAGGATTTATTATTTGATAACCTATGTAACAACAATGGCCAATAAAAAATGTCCAGTGAACTTTCAAAGATTTCTGAGAATGCTGACCTAACTATTCTTGTGGATCATACACAACTGAAGCCTTGCTTCTCTCTTATTCTGCAAGAGACGGCCACAACAACTTTAATATATCACTTGTTTTCACAAATACACAGAACTGTGTAACTGTCACTTACTTTCCTATCTATCAATAGATGCGTGTGACATCACTACATACACATGGTGTCCAAATATGCACATGATGTTACCATATTAACATAATATCACTATATACAAATGATATAAATCACTTTATACACACATAAGATATCAATGTGTGTTCATTATATCAATATACGTACGTACCTGATATCATTATATTAAAATTACGTCAAAATATGCATATATCACTGTATACATATATCACGATATACGTATTATATCACGTTATACATATAATTGTATATATATATATATATGATATGATTATATGCACATGATATCAATACATGCACGGCCCAAATAATGTCAGCTTCCATTTCAAAATTCTACCCAACGATCGATTCCCGTACCATCTACAAGAATTCATGCTTGTGTCATATGAGAACACGAAAGCAGAACTATTTCGACTTAAGCGGCCTTGCTCTCTTTAACATCATGGCAAGACACATAAAAGAAGATCTCATGACATTCAAATTGTTCCTAGACGAATATCGTCAAAAAATTCCAGATAAACCACCTCCATTCGGATATATCATTCCTTGAATGTGTTATGGTGCCCAATGAATGAGTGTAATACGATACATGTGGGGGCTATCAAGGTGGACAAGATTTGGACCAATTCTGACCGAAAATTATCTAGGTATAAATATATATTGACATGACATCCCTATACGTACATGCTGTCAAAATATACATGATATCACTGTATGAATGCGATATCATCATACACAAGTTAACATTATATACACATTATATACACATAATATGACGTCAAAATATGTACATGATATCACTATTTCACGTATCACCTTATGCATACAGTACCACGGTATCAACGTATGAATGCGATATCAGCATACAGACATGATATCATTATACGCACATATCGACATATGCAATTCTTGCTCTAAAAATGTAGAATAAATCCAATGCTATATAAACGAAATCTGGTCGTTTATTTTCCACCATTAATTCTACATACACAATACTACACAACCATCTCTCCCGCTATCTCTCCCTCCCTCACGCATTCATACGCACATACGCCGATAGATTTTTGCCTACAAATATGTGCATGTATGTATGTATTAATATTAATATTCATATATTTGTGTATCTCTAGCTTTATATACAAACACATAAACACACACATATGAATATATATGTATGTATGTTTGGGAACAAGTGATATAAACATATCCTAAAAATATTATATGTATCAACGTATGAATGTGCGTGTATATATATATATATATATATATATATATATATATATATATATATATATATATATATATATATATAAACATATATATATATAATATATATAAGCATACATACACAAACATATATATATACTATATATGTATATATATATATACATATATACACACTTATTTATAGTGTATGTGTCTGTGTATATATATGTATGCATGTGTGTGTGTGTGTGTGTGTATACGTACGTATATATACGTAAATATGATTGTATAGGTATTTAGGTATATATGTATGAATTTGTTTCTGCCTGTGTGTGCGTATGTGTGTTAGTGTGGACACCCACATACGTATGTAGCGCGCGCGCACACACACACACTCAAACACATATAAATATATAAGTGGATTTAGAGTTTGATTAATTTAATTTTCTTCTTCTTCTTGCTCTCTATCTTATTGAGTGTTTGTGTCTTTGAGATTTAAATATGAAAATTATAGATGTAAGAGTTCAGTACTAATATTTCGAGATAAGTATATTGGCTGAGATTATTAAGAAACATTTCAAAGAATTTAACCACAGGTTAAAATTATAACAATCATAGTAGTGATATTTTAATATTATATGTGTTTGTGTGTGTGTGTGTGTGTGTGTGTATGTGTGTGTGTGTGTTTGTGTTTGTGTACACAGACACACAGACACACACACACATAAACGCACACATATGTATATATATATTTATATATATATATATATATATTACATTATATAAATTCCTAATTTGTATATATAATACATATACTTGTAAACAGAAATTATATATATATATATATATATATATATATATATACAGATAGATATATACATATTGATATATACACATGTATACGCACACATACATATATACATATACATATATATATATATACATACATGCATGCATATGCATATGCATATATATA
>NC_068981.1:19427860-19432860 GCF_001194135.2 Octopus bimaculoides
ATATATATATATATACACACACACTTACGCAGGCGCCAAATACCCGGACACACATATATACATACACCCACCCAAACACATATGCAACTGTGTGTATATACGCACGTATGTATGTATGTATGTACGTGTTTGTGTGTCTCCATCTATGTATGTATGTCTATACAATGTTTTATCTAATATTACATATTTAGTAATTTATCTTTCGTACATTTCCAAATATTTGTCCTTGCAAATTTGCAAGTTATTCAAATGTTGTACATTTATCTTGCCCTGTGGTAAAAGAATTATTATTATTATTATATGTATTATTATTATTGTTCAGTAGTTTTATTATTATTATTATTATTATTATTATTATTATTATTATTATTATTATTATTATCAGTATCATCATTATTATTATTCATTAGGCTTATTTTTGTCGTGCTTTTACTGCGCAGCTAGTTGTAGATATGTGCACCTAGGGTATATGCATTACTGTTTTTCCATTAGTCTGCATTGTTATTGTTACTCATTGTTTTTTCTTTTTATCTGCTATATCACCAAGTGCACCTCTGTGCGCCTTAGATGCATATCTTATTTTTGTGGATGCTCTCCTCTTTTTTATATATTGAATATACTGTATATGGTCTGTGTCGAGTCATGCTAGTTATTGTATGCTTTGTATGTGTGTAACTCCTATGTTTCTGAGGTATGTGTTAGTCTCTATACTTTCTTCCATTCCTAAGGCGCCCATTATTATAGGAATTGTTTCTGTTTCACGCGCATACACCTCTCACATATTTTGGTTATCTGTTTCTAGATTTTTTTATAGTTGTATGGTTTCAGCATTTCTTTCAAAGAGATGGTGTCATCTGTTGGAGCTGATATGCTAATTAGGAGACACTTTTATGCTCTTTAGTAACGGAGACATTTTTATTTCGGAACGATATTTATTTTTTCTTCCCTTCTGTGAAATGACATGCGCTTCTCTGACTTGTTCTCTGTAATACGTTCATACCATTTCACATAACCATGTAATTGATATCGCTTAATAAGCAAAACTGGGGTCTCGATTTTAAAGTCACATAGGGCTGTACGTTGCGATTTTCCTCATCTACATTATGTCAAGAAGCTCCTCCATTTAATGAGGAAAATTTTCCCGCTTTTGACTTTTCCTAGCTTTGACTTTATGCCTTCATGAATGTTCCCCGTTCATTCTTTTGCCAGTACACCATAAATTTAAGAAACCTAAGCCTAAATAATTCTGTAGGAAATGACCCTGTACTTTCAAATAACAGCGAGCAAGCTTTTAACAATGTCTTTAAAGGTTTCGTGTTTCCCAGTGGTTTGAGATAACTGGTGAAAACGCATTCGATAATTTCCTTTCAACTTTCATTATCTGATAAGCTAGTAAACATTCCAGCATTTAAGATTTTCTTATTGAAGTAAGGATTTTCAGATAAAGGTATTCTAAAACAAACTATTTCTAATCTGTTTCTTATGATTATCTCTTCCCTCGGAGCTAGTTGGATTAATGGCTATTACATTATTTTTGAAATTTATTTGAGAATATTTAAACCATCATCTTAAGTAGTTCCCTTCGCAGACCTCAAACAACCAATGCCCAAAATAGCTACAGCTTCATTGCAGCTATTCAGAGGTACCCCACCTTTAGCACATAGAACTCATCCACTTCTATCCAACCAGATTACTTTTACTCAACATCTAAAACTATAACTGGCACTCTCAAGTGAGCACCACACTTTCGCTAATTGCTTCAGGTGTTTATATAGCCACGAGTAGATATAGACATCTCCTTGCCTCTCCTACGTTTGACAAAGGAAACATCGAGAAAATGGCAACTACAGGCAGGAAGGGTGGAGGCGCGCGGCTTAGTGGTTAGGGTGTCAGCATCATGATCATAAGATTGTGGTTTCGATTCCTGGACCGGACGACGCGTTGTGTTCTTGAGCAAAATACTTCCTTTCACGACGCTCCAGTCCACTCAGCTGGCAAAAATGAGTAACGCTGCGATGGACTGGCGTCCCGTCCAGCTGGGGAACACTTACGCGATTGAAACCGGGAAACCGGGCCCATGAGCCTGGCTAGGCTTTAAAAGGGCGCAGTTATTTTTTTTTACAGGCAGGAAGGAAGGGCTGCCCAGTACTCAGCCGGTATTATAAAGAAAATACAAAAATTGGGACATTAACTTTGAATTTAAAAACATAAAGATCATATACGACGAAGACAGATCCAACATATGCAAACAATGAAAACCAAACAAATATATGCAAAATAACAAAAAAAAAATAATAAGTAGCAATACAATAAAATCATACCCGAGTATACCTACAGAATACTAACGAACAAAAGCTGGAAAATATGAGCTGAAAGTGAACGTGAGAAAGATTTAGTTGTAGACAATTCAATAAATGGAAATTCTGAATATGACAATAATCTAAAGGTAGAAATTGTAAAATAATTAAAATCGATAGAAGATCTTCCTATGAAGCAACGAAAGATAAAATCTAACGATAAAATAGCAACAACAATTAAAATTACGTAAACCTGGCCATTATAGACTTACTGAACAGATGGGAACATCAATATCACGAACATAAATCAAATAATCTATACCGCAGTCACTGTAGTCACAAAAGAAAAGAATCATATAAAATATCAAAACTCATAAAACAAATACAGAAAGAAAATAAAAGAAAAAGATCTTTCAATCCTTAATGAAATGAAAAAAAAAAGCCAAGATAAGAATGGAAAACATAAAAGAGACAATTTACAACAGAAATACAATATTACATAACATAACAAAAAATAAAAATAAATAAGTACCCGAAATCAAAGAATGTCTGAATCATGAAATCCTCGCTAAATCGCAAAGAATCTGTCTTTAAGAAAAGTGGCAACGATTCTTTGAAGAACACAAGAAGTTCGATTCCAACCTGAAACTATTTTTACCAAGAACTAGTTAGCAACAAAACAGAAATTAACGCAGCGTGAACAGCAAAAGAAGCTGGAGAATTTGAAGAAGGAATTTGGATGGCAAATGGATTGCATGGGCAAAAGTGTTCGACATGTTAAGTACAGCGTCTTGACAAGAGAAGTAGGTCATATGAACATGAGAAATAGCGCAGACACTACAAAACTTGAACAACTAAAAAGCACTCGGAAGTAATAATGTTCCTATCTTTAGACCGACACGCACAAAGTGGTAAAAATATTCACTGATTCAGTGAAATGGTTGGAAACAACTACTCAAATGGTTTTCTGAGCAGAAGAAAATCTTTTGATTTCTAAGACGGAAAAAGAACAAAAAAAGTCCTGAAAACTAGAAGTGCGTAAGCCGTCTACCCACGGATTATGCAACGCGTGGGTATCATACAAGAAAAATGCTTGACTAGGAAAATGTAAAAGCACTTCAGTTCTATAAGAACAGAAATGATTTTTTTTAAAGTTCACTTAGGCATAACAATGTGGCTAAGAAACTCACTTTGCAATCATGCATTTTCAGGTTCAGTCCCACTACGCAGAACTTTGGTCAACTGCCTTCTATTATAACCACGTGATCAATTCCTTGTGAGCGAATTTGATAGACGGAAATTGTGAGGAAGCCGAATGTGTGTGTGTGTGTGTGTGTGTGTGTGTTTGCCTGTGTGTGTTTGTGTGTGTCCGTCTGTCTGTTTGTCGGTTGTCTGTGTATTTGTGTTTGTCACCACCCGCCCCACGGCTTGTTTACGCTCCCCACGGCTTGTTTACGGCAAAAGAGATCGATAGAGTAAGTATCATACTTAAAAAGGAAGTACTATAGTCTATTTGTTCAACTAAAATCCTTCAAAGCAGTGCCCCAGCTTGGCCACAGACTGAAACAACTAAACGGTAAAAGACGGATGTGGATATTTGTTATTAATCTACGAAGTGATAACTGGATACAATTAGAGAAGTAAAAGAGTCTCACCATGGCATGGATTGCTAGAAAGTTTTTGTTGGCTTCCTCAGTCATGGAGGCCATTTAACATACGGTAGCAACAATAACAATTATGTCGTGAAGACATTTTTTATAGAATGACATAAAGGAGAGAATTTTAAGACACAACTGTTCCTCTCACAAAAGGTATATTCCAAGGAGAGTCCTTATTTCTCATCTTTTTTCTGTATTCCGAGAGAGGATATAATCGGATAACACCTCCGTTACTTGATTTGCATTTCATTTCCCGACCATGGAAAAAATGAACGGAAAATCGATTTCGGCGAGATTTGAACTCGAAAAAGTTACGGGGCCACCAGGTGCTGAAACGCTGTCAAATATCATAGCTGTCAAATCTTCTCATCAAAGTTTGTAAGTGTAAAACATTTCAAAAAGCATGAACATTTCTTACGGGTGAACAATACGTTTATGAAATACTGAAATGTTAGAGCGATGATATTAACAAAGCGAAGCATAACGCTAGATGATACACTAACAGCAACGGAAATTCAAGCATGTTGGCAGAAAATAAGGGACAGAAATATCCAGCAAAATGAAAAATAGCACAATGGATCAGAAGGGAAAAGGGGATATAAAAATTCAAAATACCGTAAACCTGACTATTCATATCCAGCAATGAATTCAGTAGCGCGACAAAAGAGCTACAAGCAACTGAAAAGCCCCTGTGATTGAAAAAGTCTCCAATTTCTGGTTGAAAAACCTAATCAGTATTCATGAATCTGTGGCAACAGCGTTTAATGAATTAATAATCAGCTCACAATCAACACCTAAATGGCTAGCAGAGATGAAAACAATATTGATTCCCATAACTAAAAGTACCAGGGACCCTCAAAACTACAGACCTATAATTTGTTTGCCTACAACATACAAAATCCCTAAATCAGTCAAGACTTCTGAAATAAATGTTTCAAAGAGAAACAAGGCTCCCCGAGATCCCATCAAAGTTCAAGAGAATGATGAAATTTTTATTTAGTTTTATTTTTTAGGAAGGATCTCATCATATATTCAAGCCCCTACT